>NW_025765169.1:0-241236 GCF_003918875.1 Haliotis rubra | reverse complement strand
ATAAGATATTGTTCTGGACCCAGTTCTGATGGCAGGCTCGTCTCCGGAACCCAGCCCTAAAGGCGGATTTGATGGCTGAGTATTGCTATTTGAATTGACAAGGCGTCTTGGTTTATACCGGTTCATTAGGTTTTGGACACTTTGAACTTAATGCTAGGCCTAATCCCAGGTCCTCCAGTTGCTACAAGGAGGAAAGAAGATTTGGAAGTAGAGGCATTCTCCGCGCCTATTAGATTGTAGTAGGGGAGAGGGATGTGAGCTTTGGACAAACGCATCACTATGGTGTCTAGAAAGTCATGCGCCGAACGCTGTGGGTTTCCGAAATGTGTCATATCTGCATTTTCCCAAAGGCACCAAGTCCACTCCCTCAGGTTAAATAGCATCATATTATTATATCTTGTACCCTCCTATATAAAAGAGTTATTTTAGGACAAATAGTTGGAACATCGTCACAATTTAATTCTGGACTCACAAACCCGAAACTCTCTCTAAATTAAACGAATTTCTCTGACAAGATCGGACCAAATGTCATTTTGCTGGAAAGAAATGCATATAATGTAGTGCAAAAATATTTTTCTTTGAAAACATTAATTTATTCGTCGCCCAGCCATGTATCCGGCCACAAGCAACAGTGCCCGCCACAGTAAATGCCACTTTGATCAAAATTCATGTTTTGAGGCCAAATCGAATGAGTAAGTTGAGTAAACATCATGACACAAATTTCAAAATCACTTTATCTTGAATTCATCGAATGAAGTGATATTAGAAAAATCGCGGCGGTGTCGCCACACTCTCACTCCGTAATGGAGGCTGTAAATGAATGAAAAGGTCGTGCTAATGCCATGACACAATTTCATCCATTTCAATTTAATTCCTGGACTAACTCAAGTTTATGTTATTAAGTAAAACATCCTTTTCCATCGTATGAAAACAGCTGGCCCATGGGCGAGAATATTTACTTTTATCACAAAATATATAGTTTTCCATGTTTTTATAGTTGAAAATGAATGAGTGTATATGTTTATAAAGGCGTATCATGAAACAAATCTAACTCATATTGACTTAATTTAATTAATTTAGTTTAGATATTTAGTAAAAATGTTCTATGCCGAAAATACAAGTTGGCCTGCTGGCTAAATGCTTAATTTCGCCTCAAAATTCGGCGCGTTTTGGAGTTGTAAAATGGAATATGTATGCTCGCTAAGATAAAGTACCATGTCACAAATTTCAACCCATTTTGACTTATTTCGACCATTGAGCGATATTAAAAATCTCGCCCATGCAAGTAGAAAAAATATAAGCTGGGTCTATGCGAGTATTAATATTTTACTTTTACTCAAAAATACATGTTTTTCCATGTTTTGAGGTTGTAAATGAATGAGTGTATAATTTATGGGTACTTGAATCAAACGGAACTCCATTTGGATTTTAATTCGACTAACTTAGAGCGATATTAAAAATCTCCCATGGGCCAGGAATCGTTAAATTCTCAGAGAACGTATGGTTTGAGGTTGTAAAATGAATGAGGTATGTTTATAAGTATTATGACACTAATCCCCAACTCATTTTGACTTAATCTGACTAACTTAAGCGATATAAAAATCTAAAATATTTACGATGGATTAGCATTGTGCCCAGCTGCCGGGAGACCCACATTCATGAGGATCAATTAACCATGGCATCTTCCATTGCCGGTTGGTTTCAAACCATTTTCTTTAACTCTTTTGTTTTCTTTAAAAAGTGGCTCCTGGCAAACTATCACTTAAATACGCACTATCTGGCATTAAATACCCGGTCAGCCACGCTGTAGCTGAGCTCAAGCCTGCGTTTCATTACTTAATTGGTTTCACTTTGAGTATGTAGTCAATTCATTCAATATGCGTGACTGTCCTCCGATGTCCGGCGTTCCCCAAAATCCAGCACAGACGATCCACCTTTCTCAAGTTCACCATCGCTTCTTCTTACCCGGCACCCCAATTCTCTCCAACCACTCCGCCCTCTCGGCAGAGTCCGTTGCTCTTCAGCCCTTCCATTACCGCCACCCCAACTCTTCACCTCCCAACAACTACTTCGTCTCCGAGGTCCGCGGTCTCCCAGCCACCACGACTCCTGCTGCCTTATACCATGGCCGCCCATAGCCCCTCGCCAATTACTACACCTGTTCACCCTCGCCCCTCAAATGCTCCACACCCTTCAATTCCCACCCACCCCAGGAAGGACTTCCGGCGTCCCTCTCTATACGATTTCATAAACAAATTTAGCCATCACTTAAAACGTGCGTCCACTATTATAAACCTGGCATCTAAATTTACTTCAGTAACGCTCTGAGACTTACGTACTTCTCAAGAAGACAAAATGTGGTGTCCTGCTAAACGGTATTCTCAGTAACCTGCATGCTTATCGTAAGAGGCGACTAACGGGATCAGGGTGGTCAGGCTCGCTGACTTGGTTGGGATTACATGTCATCGGTTCCTGAAGTGCGCCGAACCCGTGAAAGACCTGGGTTAGAATTGATCTTCAGTAACCCATGCTTGTCGTAAGAGGTGCGACTAACGGATCGGGAGGTCAGGGCTCGACTTGGTTGACACATGTCACCGGTCTCTAAATTGCGCTGGTCGATGCCTGGCGCTGTTGATCACTGGATTGTCTGGTCCAGGCTCGATTATTTCTATAGATTGCTGCTATATAGTTAGAATAACATTGTTGTGAAACCGCGTAAAACTTTAACCTTCACTCTATCCAACTGCCTGGGATCACGCCTGTGCTGTTGATCACTGGATCGTCTGGTCCAGACTCACTATTTTACAGACCGCCGCCATATATATAGCTAAATAAATATTGATGAGTGCAGCCTAAAACTTAACTCAATTTCGCCACTACCCAAATCCGTAAAAATTAGGAACAATCTCTAGCTACCAACAATGTCAACAAGAACATAATGGAGTCCCATCAATACATCTCTGCAAGATCAAACGAATTGATAAAATTTATTCCTAGACCAACATCTTGTAATAATAAATAATGTAATGTAACTGTAAGTTCAAGGTTCTGTGGGCAACGTGCCAATGCACATTTAATTCTACCCCTATGTAATAATATTGTCTATCTCTCATTGATTCACGTGGACTCCTTGAACAAATGGTGGACGGAAAAGTCATGGAAAAAAGTCATTGGAAAAGTCATGGAAAAAGTCATAGAAAAAACAACCAATATAAAGCGTCATTTTCTCCAGTTATTTAATACTTTTATTTATACTAATTCAATTCTCTAAGCACTATTATTCCTTAGTGTGATGCCATGTTAAATTGGATCTTATCAAACTGGAGAAATAAACAGATTATTATTTGTTTAGTTCTTAAATCTTGATTGTGGGATTAAAAGTCACAAGTCACATGATTAGTTTGTTTAACTAGCTTTGAGCCTTGACGTGATACACCGGATTAATGAACCTTGGCTGGGATTATTTTCAGTTAATGCTTTTACTCAAATGGCTTCCTTCAGCTAATATAAGATACGCTGGCCGTCAGATCTGTATCCAAACTCTTCACGGCATTGGCTGGAAATATCTGGTTAAATAAAATGTGCTAGGACAACTGACTGATGTAGTGCTGCTGCAGATGCGTTATGTAATGTTTTCTGATGTCATGTATTTTAATTTGAATGATTTCACATTAATTTTATAAGTTAGGGTCTAAAATGTGGCGCCGCTGATGCTGGCTACGTTAAGGACTTGTTAAATAAATACATTTCATCAATGCCGGACCCTTTTGGAGTTTGCGACTTTTTCAAATGACATCTTTTCCTATGACTTTTTTCTATAACTGGAACAAATTACAATGGCATGCCGGGTGCAATGGTTGTGCACCTCGTTTGGGTGGTGTTGGTGCCAAATTCATCAGGCATCAAATAATTTATATCCCGCCCCATGGAAAACCGGTATCTTCCCATAAGATAGACTCCTCCTAAAAGACAGACTGCTTAAAAACAGCACATTTTGCCGTGGTTGGTTTCATAAGGCTTACCGAAGCTGTGTACCCCTTTGATAATAAGGCATCTGCAGTCAGTGAACGTAAAAGGCAAGTTCAAAATCATCGGCCTAAAAACAAAACACTACCGGTACGGTATCGAAGATGGTTTCGCCGTATGTCACTGCGGCACTGCAAAAAATCTCTTCTCACATGCATTTCAACTCTAGATAATAGTGTCTCAAAAGCTCATAAGGCTGGATGTATGTAAAACATTATGTGTTTATTCTATATGTATTTTATATCTTGTTTTACATACATAGCACTCTTTTAATAAACTATGTCTATCTGTCTGTCTGTCTTTAAACATTCGTTAAGATTCATTCTGTTTACTATTGTGATGCGGGTGTATACGGAGATTCTTTTAAAGCCCGCCTTTATCCATTCAGCTGAAGGCGTCAGTGATTTGCTACTACTCTATATATAGGAATTAATTTGACGTTTCTTTTAGTGTATCCAGTTCTTGTGTATCCGCCATTGAGTATATGTACAGGTAGAGGTATTAATAAAAGAATGTTTTATTTGTTTACCAAACCATATTCTCTCAGAATATAAATATTATTTTAAACCATATGTTCAAAATTGAAATATGAACATTGCCACAATAGTAAAATTGAAAGGCACATCTTTGCAAAACAAGGTTTTAAGAGCATATACGCCTAAATGTGCATTATCAAGTCTTGAGAAAGGTCAAGTTCCTTTATTCATCTCAGTAAACAGGGTTGTCTAATCACACATATACATCAATTTTGTAATACAAAAAGCTAATGCGTCAAAAGAGAATTTAACACCATTTCGACACCTTATAATAATACAATCAATTCGAGATTTCCCCTTAGAATGTACGGAGCCTGCGCGATAAGCGCAGCCAGTCTTTTAAAAAAAACACCCTCACGAGCACCCGTACATCTCACAATCATTCCAGGGTGAATTAATAGATTTGGGAGATATGGAAAGTAAAATACACTTTGAAAGTCGTGGCTGTTTGACTCCAATACGCACCAATGGATTGGACACACAGCTAGGACTATTTCGGCGCAAATACGTGAAAGTGCTCGCGGAAATTCTCTCGTAACTGAACAAGTGGAGATACACTAAACGTCATCGTTCCTCCGTGACCTCACCCTTATGAGCTACACTGAAACACCAACTGAGGTGAAACCAGAATGATGAAATTGGAAATGCAGAAGGAAACCAGCTAACCAACATGGGATGACAAATAATAATAACTTGAAAAATATCCTGAATCTGTGGTATGACAATGCAGCATGGTATCTGTTGAGACCATGATAATTCAACGGAGAAAGTTATACATGGATATACAACTTCTTTATTATATCGTAAGCGGCGTTTCGGCGATGTACCCCTGCAGGCAGCAGGGGGTTACCTTGGATAGCATTACATTGAATGAGCGTGCAGGGCAGGTTGTTCCGTGTGTATAATATGGTCCAGGGTATTCGGTTGCCCATAAAATTGACGCTGTGGACTTCATTCATTCATTAATTCTGTAATATACATATTATCATCATCATCAATCTCATCACTGGTGCATTATGAAATAAATACAACCATTAGGCAATATAGCACTACCATCATGATACAAACATACATTATTGGCAAAATAAATATAACACATTATACTAATAATATCACAAGCATACATCATTATTCATAGTCCCCACAAGGTGAGAGACACACCGTAAGCGAGTGGGGAGAGTCTTGGACGACCATCTCTGGCAGCAGCTCCATCCCTCGTGGTCTATCCGTTCTTCAAGCTTGCGATATTTGTTCTTCTTAGGTCTCACAACCACCACCACCCTGCAACTGCAGTAATCAATAAATGTTATTTCTGGGTGTAGCTCCTGCCGTAGTCCTCGCTCTAATTGGGATATGTCAACGAGACAAGTGATGTGTTCAGTTAAAAACATAACATCAATCATTAATTTAATCACTCACCTGTATTAGTAAGTCAGTTCAGGGTGAACTGTGTCTACGAGCTCAGCCTCCAAAGTGGTGTGGTGAGCTCTGGCCCACTGCGCCCAGGGTACCTAAAAGTGTATCACCTGTTGTTTCAAGAGATAAGCAGCCGGTTCAAAGTGACTCTTGAAACCTTTTATTAATAATATCTGCTGGCACAACTGGATACACCTGCTTCTCTGGCCGTAAGCTAAAACCGTTTAATAAGCAAGTGGGATGTCTACTCGGGTAGTCTCTGTAAGTTTAGACCTTTGGGTCAGGAGGTAATATTCGCTCTTAAAATAAGCCGAATTAGGATCAAAAATAGTTGAATTTTGTACCCATGATACCCATAAGTATATGTACATCTTACTCATTTACATAACCTTCAAAACATGAATTTTGAGTTTTAATTGAACATTCTCGTCCATGGGCCATTTGCCATCTTCTGCCCGCCAGCTGAGATTTTTAATACCGCCCTAAGTTAGTCGAATTTCGCTTCTAAATGAGTTGAAATATGTGTCATGATGTTTATAAGACATACTATTCATTTACAAACCCTCCAAAAACATGAATTTGATCGAAATTAAAACATTCCCGCCCATGGGCCACTGTTCAAGCGAGTTTAAAATGTGGAAGTTTTCAGAAAAAAATGCTTTCATTTTTCATCCTTGGAAAATATATTCATAACAACTTCGCATACGTTTAATTTGGTCAAATCCCTTTGTCAGAAAGTGCCAACAGCGGGGTGAGAGTTTCTGGACTCTCCTTTCGGAGTCCAGGAATTAAATTCGTGACGTGTTGTGGAATAATTTTGTACTTTTGTTTACTACAGGAATCTATAAAATCTACTTTGATGACGAGGATAGTCGATTGTATGGATCTCCAATTAATTCATAATCAAATGCTTGCGAATCAAAGGAAAAGGAAAAACACCTTCCCCTGCCTTCGCACCCATCAGGAAACGCATGCCAAGGCAATCGCCATCCATTGAAATCCATTCCATTTAAACTCATCTTTGACATTTTGAACATCTGCTTGTCCCCAGTCGCCACGCTGTTGTCGGTTCCAAGTTCGCAGGGTCAGGCCAGAAGACAATGTGTAGAGCGTGTATCCACCCTCCGGTGGTACGGCGACACAAATCTTCACTACACATTTTTCGGCCAAATGGCATGTGTATTTTGGTCCGGTCAGTCCGTTTTAGCTCCTATTAATTTGGACAAGTAGTCCAAAAATGCAGTATTTTCAGAGAACGCATATAGTTCATTTTGGAGGATCAAGAGTGTCCACTTGAGAATGAATATTGTCACATTGGATTTATAAGCAAGGTGCATCTTTTATCTCTAGTATACATATTTTGATGAAATTTGAAGAAGTCCCAATTGAATCAAAGCTGAAAATATTGACATTTGCCTTGAAACTAGGAAGTAGAGTAAAAATATACACATACGAGGCATATAAAAAGTTGTAATTTCTTTGCCCTTGACTTTGTATTTCGAGAAAATTATTATGAATATTTGAAGGTAAAATCAGTGGATCCCATATCCAGTTAATGGACCAAAAACTATATACATCACCCTATCAATTTTCCAGGTTTCCGTCCAAATCAGTGAGTATAGCCCCCATGTATGGAGAAAACGGAGTCACAGAATTATTGTTTCTTGCATTTGAAGGTATTGTGGCACGCCCGGGCAGATTCACGAGTAGATGAGATCTGTGTATGCTGAAGATATAGTCATCCCATGATGCTGTGGTGAGATGGTCATATGTCCCCTGCCAGGATGAGCCAAGATGAGGACTCCAACGAGGTCACGCTTGAAGAGGTGGGAGGGCTGGTTTTCCAGGAAATCTTGGGACTTCTATCTAAGTATATCTCTGCGCAAGTCTAAAACGTTGGCAGAAATGTGTAACCTTGAAGGTGATCATGTAGATAATGTCTTAGCAAGGACAAAGAAATCGAAATAAAGTTTCTATCCTGAATAATGGGGTCTTGTGACAATTAGAAATTTTTGATACCCGTCAAAAATTGTCTCATATCATTGCACACGTCTTATGGAGTTTTGACATCAACATCGGACAACTGGTCCGGGATCTGGATGACCTTGTCTTTGTATTGTCTCTTGACGCTTCTGTCTACGATGGTATTTGCGACAGCTATCGAAGCAATAATACCGTGTAAGGATTGGGTCATTTTACGCCGCACTCAGCACATTCCAGCGATATTGCAGCAGTCTGTAAATAATCGAGTCGGGTCTGGACCAGACAATGCGATCAATAGCAGGAGCACGGATATATGCAATTAGGAAGCGCCTTGTAAGCTAAATTAATTGATTCAAATAAGTCACTAACATGCCGCCAACATGGAACCTGCATACTAAGAAGTCTACACCTCACTGGGGTTTAAAAATCCAGTCAGCAGTCAAATATGCAGGCAGCTTCCACTATAACACATTAAGGTCACAACATTGCTTCTAGTTTATTCAACAAATGGAATATAAACTACCAGACGGTTTATTAGCACGAAAATGAGCAAAGATTTCCATGATATGTATATATTTTATGGTGTTCCCAGAAAGCACGTTTGGTGGGATCAACTGTGTAGCAATGGAGCTTTAAGGGTGGCTTTAAGCAAACCTTCTTTGAAAACATTGCAGAGGAAATCGGCCCGGCGGGAACAGCCATTTGAGGTTTTAGTTCTCTCTTTGTTCACTGGTTTATCAAGTCAAGTGATATTCAAGACGAGATCAAAAGTGACTTGATCATGGTTGGCTATCTGACTTCAGATGGGAAGCCATTGATCTCGAATGTTGATGGTTGTCATGGAGCGCGGGGGCTAATGGAAATGAAGTCTTGGACACAACAGTTTGATGTATTTAAAACGATTGTACGAGAGATCACGCAGATTCTTATGGCACAGCCTTAAGAAATTCAGTAGTACCGCATACACAAATAATACATTTCTTTCAGAGACGGAGCATTTTGCGGTGACATGATGTTTTTAGGATTCAATGCTGGGAACGATTTTGTGCATTTGAACCAAATAAGAGTAGCTGAAAAAACGAAACCAAACAGTCATTGTTCACAAAACGTTCTCTATAGCTCAGGGATTAGTTCCAACCCGTTTCTGAGGGAGGAGGAGTGAGTTGACATTTAACGTCGCATCAAGGGCCATTTCGTTTGCTATACCACGAGAACATATCGGTGACATTGAAATGGAATATATATAAAGGCTATAATATTCGTGACGAGAACAAATTAATTGTATACATAGTAAGTAATGGTAAATTGTAAAACCTTGTCAACGAAGGACAGTAAAAATAACAAGATTTGTAACAGATTAGAAGTTCTAAAACTAGCATGTCAAACTAAAAGATTTTAATTAAAAGAAGACATTACAATATAAAACACGGGCTATAGATCGCCAACAACTGTAGGTGATCACCATACTAGAGAATCACCATGGGGACTTACAGTACCTTTCGCCTGTGCATGGAATCCTAGGAAGCTTGGATTTACACCATCCCTTCGTAGCAGCTGGCATTTATACAAGCAAACTGCGCTAACTCTTGACCCATCAGTAAATAAGGATTTATATGGGATTATGTATAATTTCTTTAGTTGATTATATTTTGTTTATATCAAGTCATTAGTTTCTGGATTTTTTACATTTTATTGGAGTGTAAGGTCGACTTGTGGCCTGTCCAAGGCCAAGGAGGAGAAGAAAAGAAGACGGGAAGGAGATAAGTATTTTCCAGCCTATACCGGCAGCAGTAATGAAGGGTTTAACTTGATCAAGAGGCGGAACAAGAGAAGATTTCCTACAAAGAGGATTAAAGATGCGGAAATGCAGGATTAGGAGTTAGGAATATAGGTTTGTATAGGTATATTATATACTATGTTGTAGAGATGGCTCATCAGCCTCGACGTAGAGACTGTCAACAGAAGAGGTCCTTGAAGGGACCCAAGACAAAGTCTCAGACCTTGGTGATGGACAGAATCTAATAGTTTTAGGGTTGCTTTTGCAGGCTCCACCATAAACGA
Organism: Haliotis rubra; assembly: GCF_003918875.1. Lineage (NCBI taxonomy): Eukaryota > Metazoa > Mollusca > Gastropoda > Lepetellida > Haliotidae > Haliotis > Haliotis rubra. The sequence goes on along the minus strand of NW_025765169.1, from coordinate 231,214 downwards.
TGGAACCAATCAAGCTCTTGGAAACGTACCAGTGATCGATATAGGTGTAGGAGGGTAGCTTGATCCTCTCCCCACTTTGACTTCTAATAAATCAAGTGCCTTCAGGCATTTAGTTTTGAGGCATTTAATATGCAGTTGTGCTAATAGGAGTCGAAAAATCAGGACCTAAGAACTCTTGGCCTCCCCTTGGGTGCCATTTTAAAACAGTTGTATCCTTTATGTAGTTTATATTTACGGCAGAAATGTGTATGCAATTAATTTTGATTTCGGAAAATTTAAAGCCAGTTTTCACATTGACCCATTTTATTTATTCTTTTATTTTAAAACATACAACTGCAATTACTGTTCAATAGTGCATGCATATTCCTTACTGCGATGTTAAGAAATATTAAAATCATCCACAAAAAGTGAGCCATCGATTAAACTTCATTTAAAACCCTTGATAAACTAAGTTGATATTAATACTAAATACCGGTTACAGACAAAATATCGTCTTGTAGGACACACCCTGATCCTGATTATAATGGTCGACAGGGTAGAACTCTCACCTCGGACTTGAAATTTGCCTGTCCGGTTAAAAAATGTGAAATGTAAAAAGAGGTAAACGACCCCCAACCAACATCATGTAAATCCTTCAAAAATGCCATGCTTCCAGGTTGTATCGTATGCTTTCTCGAGACTTCAATGAATATCGATAATGGCATGTTGTTTATTTAATATTGCATTTTACAAAGGATTCTAGTCGTACCAAAATGATCAATGGTAACATGACTTGAAACCATATTGAATATTGGTTATAAGGTTTCCAAAGATGCCATGTTAATCTATTGCTTCACCTTATCTGTTCCATAGTTTCCATGTAGACACAACTCGTTACAGAGATTGGTCTGTAATTAGGACGGATCAGTATGATCTTGGCTACAGGTTTGGAATAGGGAATGCCCATTGCGCCACGAAGTTCGGAAATTACCTTTCGAAGTCCATATTTGATCAAAAATTTCAAAAGGATTTCTAGATAATTCAAAGGCATTAGTGTCCCACTTTTAGGCCCGTCCATTTTATTCTGTTGCACCTAGCAAACATGATTAAAACACGTTACAATTGTTTAGCTACTTTTAAGATCCTACTTATTCATGGAAATTTCTGTTTGAAAAGGAGGTTCCTTTAGTTAAGGTCATGTATCGTTTAATGTGATTATTTGGTTTATTCCTACATCCCACCATAACCTATATCCTGAATCCTGTAGAGCCTTGTCTAGGCAATACATTGGGCCCACCTCGTCAAGCTAGAAGATTAAAAACAAATATCTAGGTTACACATATGCAACCAGTGACTAAGTCGAAGAAATATGCTTATGAAAATTATTTCAGTTATCGTGAAGGCACCAGTGTGTGGAAGACAGTCTGAAAGTACACTCACTGTTGGCAGCTCAGGGCCTCAACCAAATAATCCTTTGTTGTTTGGGGTCGGTTTTGACAAACTCATTTTTGACCTCCTTTGTTTGTATTATGAGAACCACGGCTTCCTGATGATGACATGTACTTTCCAATTTGTTTCAGCCTTTTCCCTTTGGAGGAATGCATTTAAATAACAATAAGCAAGAACACAAACACACTGGTAGTCCCATAGTGTCCCAGAGGTGGTCTCGTTGGCGATGATTCAGTAGTAGAAGTGGTACCTTTGGGTGCCGTCGACCCCTTCAGATGAGCTGGCGATGGCGATGTTATGGCGATGGCGATGGCGTGATGGCGATGGCGATGGCGATGATGAGCTTGGTTTTGCATGCTGCCGTTAGAATTGTTGGTAATTTGTTTCTAAATAGAAAAAAATGGAAATACGAAAGCACTACTCGCGCGTAACAAGTTCCCTCAACCAAAACGACACTGTGTCATATCTTGAAAGGATTCTTGACGCATTTCAACAAAGCGTGATTGAGAAGTATGCTAAAACAATGCGTTGTAATTCCTTTGTAATAGAAACATGTTTCAACAGAAATAAAACTAAATTAATTCAAAGGTTTTCCTTAAGAAAACAGCTTCAAGAAATGTATTTTAAGTTTGAGGAATAGCCAATTGTATGGTATTTTCCAGAGTGCAATCACGCCATGCGACATTGAAAATATTACGGTTTTGTTTCAAATGAAGTTTCAAGATATGAGATATTTATAGGCATAAATAATTCTTCACGGGGAGCCATCAAGGTCTGGATTACTTTATATCAAGCATGCTTTAATTACCAGCCAAAGTCAAAAATACATTGATACATTTTAAAACTAAAATTCAACTTGACCCACCAGTTTTTTTTTCTCCCACGACGGAGACACGTCCCTATCCAAACTTTGAGACACCCAGAACGTGTGAAGGCATTAGCTGTCGACATGGAAGAATAAACGTTTGAAAAACATGCTTATTCTTTATTTCTCTGTACAAAGCAAATATTCAGGTTACCCAGAAAACAGATAGATCGGGATGTTAAGGTAATTGTGAAAGTTGTGTTGAGGACAGTAGTACCTACCCGTCGACCCAGGTGTTGTAGTTGTTGTAGCAGCTACAGCCAAACACATTGTATCCTTTTAGTTGAGAATATTTGTGAAACCGGCTGCAATCACGATGGTGACAGGGTGGGAGTGAAAAGCATTTTAGGTCGATTTCCCCAAAAAGGATTGAGATAATACACCATCAAGCAATGTCTCTGGACGTTAAAGTAATATAATATCAATTAGAATGGAGGCCAAATTCATCATCGCGCCTTTATCGTCTCTTCTGGTGGCACCTAGAGCCTTATTGTTTATCAGCATGTTTTATGCAGCCATTGCTCTTGTCCACGATTTGAATAAATATTGTCGTTGAAGATAATAATATCAGACTCTACATTTGTGACTGAGGCGTCCGATTTCGAAATTCGTTACATTAATTTGAAGTAATAATGTTGAATGTTGCCTTACATCAATCAACCTTTGCACAAAGAGTATCAATTCCCTTTAAAATCGTCAGAATTATGCCTCGATGGTTCTTTAAATGATTTTCCCCTCAGAGGCAACATCTTACATTGATAGTATTACGATAGATAATCAACCCGTGAGTTTAAACTCCGCCGCAAGAGAGTGTTCTTCGGTTGTTGTCACATCTGAATGTGACACCACCGTCTCCAAAGCGGTCAGATGTGACGTTGAAGAGCGGTGCTGGATGCGTCCGTGATGTTGTTCGATGTCTGGTTCTGTAACAACAAAGCACGTCTGTGGACGCTGCCAGTTGTGACATCAAACCCAGCTTGTTGAGAACAAAGTAGTACCCTCTGAGTCCAGTGTCAGGGTTGAGATTTGTTCCAAGTTCTAGAGCGTTGGTGTCTGAGTCGCTGCGATGTTGCACCGTGGTGGGACCTGGTTGCGCAGATGAATAATACTATCAAATGTAATGAAAAGAAAGTTTTAAAATGAAATCGAATGAATGAATCGAAGTTCGAAATGAATGAATGAATGAAATGGAATGAGAAATAAACATAGAATCTGAAGAGGAAATATAATTCATCAGGGAAGCATTACTGCATTAATACCAAGAATATAAATAGAGAAAATAAAATGATCTCAAGTACTCATTTTAAACGCGAATAACCAATGACACCAACCAGGTTTTACCACTTTTAACAACCTTTTGAACTCCACGACAGTCATAGATTATAACTAGGTGTCGTCACATCGCGTTAACCCACTCTGACGTCGCCAAGACTCTTGAAAGGTTTATAATTGGATTTGTCGTTAATAACGTCGGAAGCGGACGTCACTGACGTTGTGGTCTCACCTTCAAAGGTCTCCAAGATACAGCACCAGTAATAAGACTCCGCGTCAGTTAGTTCGGAAATCAATAGTAGTCGGTCACATTCACTGAGTAGCGGGGTCGTGTCATTGGGTCATCAAGAGCGTTAGTGTCCCCATCGCTGCTAACGGTACATCTCAGGAGTTTCTGTTGATGGAAAAATATGCTCAATTTTGTAATGCTATTAGGCTGACGTATGAATTTGGTCAGAAACAAATTGACATATAGCCACATTTATCTTCGTAAGGCTGTCAAACATTCACATGCACATATTACATCTGCAGCTTGTATCAGCTCGCACCTTCCATCGTAACTCCATGTTTACATTTCGAGGAAGTATTTTGTCCTTCGACATTACCTTTCGGATCGTCCGTTAACAATATATATACAACGCTGAAGGGTTACATAACTATGTTGCCTTCGTTATATGGGGCGGTTAAAATTTTAATGGTTAAAGCGTTGACGCCGTCGCGCTGAAGACCCGGGTTCGAATCCCAATGTGGGCAATAAATGTGGCTAAGCCATTTCTTGGTACGTCCCTCTGCCGTAAGATGTTGCTGGGAATGTTGGTTTCAAAGCGGGCGTAAACCCAAACCTTCCAGTCAGTCAGGGTCAGTCTTCGTTACGACGTTCAGACAAAGCCCGCATACAATATCTACCAGACAAAAGACGTGGAACGTTATGCTCGCATGCGTAACTCTACCATTCAGCCCTTAGTAACTGGGTGTACAAAGTGAACATAAAACACAGCTGATCGAACGGTTTTCGAAGTCCGCACAGCATGCGTCATGCATTATGACGTCATACCGATTATTAGCGCTTCGGCTTCTCGGCGGAGAGTACTTGGCGGTTACCGTGGTAGTGGGTAATATTTTTCCAGTTTGTCACCCTCACAGGAGGGTGGCACGGACACTCTATTAAAGGTCGTTGACCAATGAAAGTAAAGTATTTTAACATGAAGGTAAGATAAAAGGTAATATTTCCACGTTTGTCAACGAACAATCAAGTCACTACTCCACTTTCGACAAATTTTGCCCATTCCCCAAGTCTACTCTGGGGGCATCCTTGAGACTAACCAAGGGGCAGTGTACGAAAATGGAACCTATTTTTCTTGCTCTTTTTTAATATGAAAATTATTTACTTGGTACTTTTAAAGACAAAAACAGTAAAATTATAAAATTAACTATATATTTTTTGTAGGAAAACGATTTTTTATTTTTACACATTTACCAAGTGTTCCATTTCAATAGTAAAAAACACCATGGCTTATGTCCTTGGAAATGACGTAATTGGTGCCACATTTATAAACAAATGACGTCATCAGGTTGTATGGAACCGCTTCACGTAGTGCAAGCACAAGTGTTTGATTCCAGCGTCTCAGATGCGCATACTATTGAATTGAACATGGTGCACTGTTCGGTTCCTCGCTGTATGAACCACAATGCAAACAAACATGAAACCAAAGTAAGTTATTTCCGCTTCCCAAATCACCACGGAGAAGACAAGAATGGATAAAATTCTGTAAAAAGAAGGATAGTGACTGGAATGGCCCGACTAGTGAATCGCGGGTGTGTGTCGCACTTCGATATTTGCTGTCGTGTGTCGCGATCGACGACTCTCAGTCAGTCAGCTGATCGGAAACAACTACGCCCCGATGCGGTTCCATCCTTGTATGGTAATGAGGTCAAGGGACAGCACTCTCATCAAGAGCCCGACTGGTCAGTTTTGTAAACAAACGACGTAAAGTCGAGGGAACTCTGGTAAGTAAGTAAATACCAAAATAATGTAAACATGCTACCCTAGTTTATAAGACTGTAGTTTATATATATAAAATAAAATAAGTATTTATTCATAGTTTCGGTAGCTAATTAGATGTGCGTCTCGTTCACTTCCTGGTTTCAAATGACATCGATCCTCGGTGATCAGCTGATCGTTGAGCTAAAGTATTGTGCTTGGTTTTGTGATTTTGAATCGGAACCATTTTGTGGAATTTTTTTAGGGGTGTGAATAACGTCATCGAATGCTTTTCTTTGAAATTTGTAGCCGTTCTCATTCACGACTGGGGGTAGTGTTTACCAATACCAGTTCCCCTCGATGCCGGAGGGCAGTCAGTGTGGAGGAAAACGAAGCTGTCAACATCCACTCACGTACATCTTCTACTACTGAGACAGTTGACGTGGGAACAGACACAAACCAACTCATTTCGGTAAGAACATTAATAAAGATATAAAATAAAAAGAACAAAATTACCTGTATGTTATTTCGCATGTTAATTAATACAATATTTAAATCTGACTTTCCTTATAGACCGTGCTTTTAAAAATACAGAAAAGTTAGGGTAATAAGACAACACTTACTGACAAATTTTAATTAATGAAAATTATTTTGCATATTTTTACAATTTTTGAATGTTTGTTTTTGTATCTTCCAAATGTGTAGTGTCGGAGTAAGTCCTGTCAGTGTGTGACACCCTCCTTGATGTCGACTGGTACCCAGAAGAGCATGAACACATCTTGGGTGCACAATTGCTGTCCAGTGTACACCAGATACATGCGACCGTGCTACACAATATGAGGTAACAATAACATGTTTACAATAACTACTCATTCAAAATCTACATCCAGTAAATATTGTTCTGTATTGAAACATGTACATTATGTTATGTTTTAGTGATATTGTAACAGAATTGATTTTGATGTAAATATCTGGTAGTAACTGAGCATTAGTGTATGCACTTACAGCCCTAATACTATTTATGCAAATTGATCACATTGTTACCCAGGCACCAGGTGATGCTGACAGCAAGAACAATATGCCTGACACAACTGATGATGGAAATGACACTGATGAAGATTACAATCCACATTCAAGTCAGATCAAGTTCGAAGAATCTCAATCCCAGCCAGAGTCTGTATTAAATGTGCCAATTCCCAATTTATGTCATATCTGCCATATAACGTGTAATAATTGTGATCGCACTGATGTAACATGTACAATTTTCTATGTGATTTTGACAGTTGTTAATTCACATTTCAGGTCCCTGAACAACCATATGGAAGAAACAAAGTTCCTGGTGTTTGAATCAATTTGCTGTCACTTTTCATGTTTTGCAAATTCTGCTTTTATTCATGCAGAGCCAAAATTTATCATATCTGTGGTAGTCTGGTGACAGTGCAGGTACAGTGCCTCAGACACCAAGAGCATGCATACTTCTGGAATAGTCAGCCATCACAATAAACAATTGCCACTTGGCAATTTAGCCATAGCTTGTGCTGTTTTCTTTAGTAGTCTTTGCCCAGCAAAGGCTCTAAGGAGCTATTCAACTATGAACATGTACAATATAAGCATGTCAACATTTCATAAACTCCAGAGAAGCTACATAGTCCCAGCTATTTCAAGGGTGTGGTCAAAACACCAAACTCAGCTATTAGCTGATAGGAAAGAGAAATCTGTACGTCTGGCAGGGGATGCAAGGTGTTGCTCACCTGGACATACAGGTATGTCCACACTAGTTTGGCTTCAATAAGTTATTTGGCTTATAAATTTCATGTGTAACTGGGAATAGTAAGAAGAATTGGCTGAAAACCATTATGAAATAGAAATGTTTCACTGTATTTGATATATTTAACATGAGCATGTCTTGGAAGAAACGTTGTGTCAATTGTATATAGTATGTATGTGTTTATGTATTACAGCTAAGTATGGAAGCTATACATTGATCGATGTGGACACACATCAAGTTTTGGACATCCAGTTGGTGCAGGTAAGAATACAATCCTGTCATAACATAAAATGACATGCACAGCATAAGAGTGAACATGCTCAGTTGTGTACAGTAATACTTTCTGATGACTTAATGACTTAATTTACATTGCTCTGTTTCAGTCAAATGAAGTGGCCAATTCGAATGCCATGGAACTTGAAGGATTGAAAAGGGGCCTTGCACATCTTGAGAATGCCAGAGTAAATGTTTCAGACATAATAACAGACCGACACATTCAAGTAAAAGCTTATATAAAGAGGGAGAAAGGTGGCATTAAACATTGGTTTGATGTATGGCATGTTGCTAAAGGTGAATAGTTTTTAAGACCCATCATATCGTGATTAGACTTAATATTTAGTGTCATTGACACAGTTATGGCATGAAAATGCTTTTCAGAAAGTGGAATATAAATTAAATATTATTCGACAAATATATTAAATCACCTTAACCTTAACAAACACACTCCGAGGTAAGTTTACTTCAATAACTTTTTCTAACAAGTGATGATCCATTGTACCAGCCGCATTTGATGTTTTCAGGTATTTACAAGAAACTTCAAAATGTAAGCAAGAAGAAAGGCCTGGAAATAATCAGCCTGTGGGCACACCCATTTCCAATCATATGTACTGGTGTGCTGCCACCAGCCATGGCAATGCTGAGGAGGTGCTTGGCTAAGTGGTTGTCGATTGGCAACCACTTAGCTAACATACATAGTGGTCACAGTGAAACCTTTCCATCTTGTATGCATGGAGAAATTCAAGATAGAATTTGGATTCCTGCTGGTATGTAAAATTAACCAAGCAACTTCATAATGTATGATATTACATTTTCATATGCAGCCTGACATTCAAACTTGAAGTTTTTTGTAAAAATTGTAATGATTATCACACTAAGCATCATCATTGGTTTGTTACAAACCCACACCCATCTTTCCATTTTCTTGATCTCGCCCACTCAGTCAGCTCCCTGAGTACAACTGACCACTCACAAAATCAAATATGGCTCTGTGATTAGACATGTTCATCACTGATAATGAAGACAAAAATGGCATTCATTTTATAAAATATATTAAAACATGAATTTATTCTTCAGGAACACGAGCTCACAAGGAGATAGAAAGCATCTTAAAGTCCAGATATCTCCTGAAAGATGTAGCCAAACTGTCACCTCATGGGCAGACATCATACCTTGAAGGATTTCATAGTGTCATATGTCACTTCGCTCCAAAGTTCTACCATTATCATTACAATGGTATGAAGGCAAGGTATGTACCAACTTACTATCAAAGAAAACTGTTCAATTGTTTTTTCACTGGATAACAATTAGCCATAACCAGTTTGCCTCACATTTTTGATAGGATTTACTTATTTTAGTAACCCACTCAGAGACAATAATAGAGCATACCATGGTCTCGGTCCTGCAATCAGAATTTTGAATTTCTTTTATTGTTAACTACAGTTATATTTTGTGTATGCCATCATATAAAACAGTCAGTGGTGAAATTACTGTTTTAACAATAATAATATTGTAACAGGTTGTTGATGTCTGCCCTCCACTTCAATGAGAATGGAACACGACTGAAAGCACACACCAAAACACAGGAGAAGAGAAATGGAGTGTCTCATATCCTAAGAGCAGAAACTGGGAGGCTACTGCTAAACCTATCAAAACAAATCCAACATATGGTATGATATTAGTGATATGCAACTTTCATGACATTGTTCAACTTTTGCTATTATACACAGATATAATGCGCAATGATGGACTTTTTCTTTTATGACAATGACGACATGTAGCCGGTAATGTATATTTGGTATTTACTTTTTCAGAATATATTGGCGAGCTGTTACAGGAGGTGTCCGACATTCGAACAGAATTTCCAAGTTGTGCCCTTGCTGACAACTCCCTAAATGAACATCAGCCACCCTGCATGACTGAAACTCACGGAAAGAAACGGGAAAAACAAATCGTTGTCAGAAACCATAAAACACGTTTCCATTAAAACAATATTTATTCTAGTGAGAATAAAGAAATCCAGTATATACATCTGATGGAAATGTTGCACGTATAACATGGACAACACAAGAAGGAATCACCTTGCGATGATTTTTTCCCAATTTCTGCCAAATCCAGTATGTAAATCTTCTGTAGGCCAGATGTCGATAGATTCTGAAAAATATGAATATGATTTTAAGTACACATACATTGTCTTCATTTCAACATGCTGAACTTTTTAAAATTTCGAGAAATACTACATCCATTTGGATAAAGAGTATGGGGTTTATGGTTCTAGTTAGTGGGGAGGTTTTTGTGTATTTCAAGAATGTGTCTGTTTGATAGTGTCATGTCTGATGAGAGGGTGGTGTCACTTTGGAGGAAGAAAATATGGTAGATGACAAGAGGGATAAAGTTCATCAATAACTTCATTCATTACATTAACAACAGGTCAAATTATATTGTACTGTGAAGCATTTCAAGTCGGGGTCACCTCAAATGTTTTATGTTTTTTAACATCTTTAATCCTCGCAAAGACACGAGGGCCTGTGATTATTGTGTAGGGTTGATCTTCCAACTAGGTCTATTGTGTAGGGCATATTTTCATCCAGTACTACACATCCTCAGATGGTTTGGTACACCAATCCGGTAGCAATTGTTGCTTTTATACACTTGTTTACTTTCCTGTTTTTTTCTTATATTGCAAAATCCAGCATATCAGGTCATCTCATCTCAACTTACATCCATTTAACTATGTACCAATTACATGATTTTAATGAGTAGTAATATTAAAATAGCCTCTGTTAACTGTAGGGCCATTGCCGAAAAACAGAAACGGAAAGAAATTATGAACATCTGGCGGAAAGGAATTGCTCAGTAATCTGTCTTCAGGATATTCACATTTCCCATGAGTTAGAACCTATTATGAGAAATAAATGGGGCGTTCAAATTATTAATACACTAAAACAGTTAAATGAAGGCTCCAGTAACAAAAGCATAGCATGATTTACCTGTATAAGGCTTATGAGGTACTACTTTTCTTGTATCATTTCTCTGGATATACAATATTATGGAAATGGAAAAATATTGCTCTTTTCAAATTCATCTACAAATACATGGTCTGTATCTTGTTTTAGTAATGCAAATAATAATTTTAGAAATTATAAGCATATTTCGGTATATTACTTGTGTATTGGTTCATCATCACCTATGGGGCCACTGCTGTCAATGAATTCATTGTAGTATGCCTCCATACTATACTTGCTCAGTGATACGTCATGGAGGCCAGGGGTGAGAAGTAATGCAGTTGTGATTTGATGTATCAAGCTTTTCCCTGATTGGAGCAACATCCTGACAACATAGCTCCTCTACTTCAGACTGCATGTGAACGCAGTGACCACAAGTGCACCTGTAACATTATCGAATGAGTAGTAATTTTACTTTGAAAAATCAATTGACTTGTATACTCATGAAGAAGCCGTTTTTTCCTGCAGTATAAATTCATATTTGCATTTATATTTATTGTATGTGTGTGTGTGTGTTTCATATCATATCATAACATATTTGAATGAAGAACTTTTTCAACAGTTTCCAAGAGCTACTACAATTTTTCTCATTAACAGTCAAAGGTCAGAAAAACTTATAACCATTGATCAATGAATGTACCGGTTTACAAACAAAACATGTCACTGTCAGTGCAGTGTCCCTATTTTCGTGTTACTCAGATAAGATGTCGATAACGTATACTGGATGTAGCAACTTGTTTTTAATCAGTGATAGTAGATATGGAAAAAATATACATTATCTGTAAACTAAAGTTCGTTCACTGTCGTTCTTTGATCCTGGTTTTGGTTAGAAAACACGGTAAACCGGAAAATTGATGTGCTGCGGTTTCACACACCCGATTTCACAGAAATTAATGTAACCACCAAATTATGAAAACACATTGCAAACACAAAGCAACATATACAATGCATATTCTTTATAATCAGACATGGTGTTCACATAATACAAGAGTATTTATTTGTCTGATTTGTCAACGTTGTAAACATATTTCCGGTATTACGTGCCCACGGTAATGACTGCGTTGTTGGAAACGAACCCAGAACTACGTACGTGTTTGGGGAAGATAAAGCGAACTTTACTCAAGGAAAACGACAATAATACTACAATCTAGTGAAAACTCCCTGTGAAGTTAGATGTAAGTGTTATCTTCAATTATTGTTTGGACAAGCATATTTGATGACACTGACACTGTGACGGGGGATGGACCAGAGCGAAAAGCAAACGAAGAGTGCTGGTTATCAGGCATAGCAAGCATCACTACAAATAAGTTTATATTTTGAAATGTACATTATTTAGATAGAAGTAATATTATGATCTTACCACGGTGGTCTCGATGAATCGGACTCTGCGCTTGACGACACAATGTTTGAAGACAAAGGTCTTCACTGGGTTCCACATCATGCACTTGATCGTATCTCGTCTTTACTTTGAAGTCTGGGAAATTAGCCCTTGTCGGTTCAAAGGAATATGGTTGGACGTTTTTCTTGATTCAGTGAAAATTCTTCGCAATCAGACGACGAATCCGAGGCCATGTTGTTTGTGACAGTAAACTGGTACTGGATGTCTTTCACGTCAGATTAAGACAAGCTACCAGTTAGAGTGACACCAATTACGTCATATCTAAGGGGGTAACTCAGGCCTGTTTCGCTCTGAAATCGAATGCTTCATAACGGCGCACCATTTTCACACGTATTTTCAGGTTCAAACTATTAATATGAAAAGATGAGTGCATATATCCAAAATGAATAAGTAATAATTCTAAAACTGAATTTTGATTCATGTAAGAAACAAAATGATTTTTTCGTGTACACTTGCCCTTTAAGTGGAAAAAAATCATAATGAAGCGGAAATCTTAAATTCGAACCGTCCCTAGCTTTCATACTAAAGGGTACAACTTTACAGTAAATTATTCCGACTAAACCACAAGACCACTCATCCACCTAAATTAAGACCTGGTATTATTTCTACACCATACCGGCAACTGAGATGTCAAGTAACATACTTTACAGTGGTAATTACATAACCACTAGTACTCCAGTACTAGAAACAGAAACATCCATACACCATTTCAAAATAGAAATTGTTTCAATTGAAGGTACTAGATCTCCCTGTGACAGATACATTTTTCATGGACATGGCATTGAACAGTAAAATAAACAATAAAAATACAATATGGCCACGCTTATTCTCTGTGAGTAATATTTGGCAAGTCGAATAGGTTCTACACCGCCTGACTTTCTCACTGGCCAATAATGTGGTTTGATTGACGGTGATTCACTGTATACATGTTCACACTGTATGGATATCTCGGTGTTTATTGTTTCATGTGTACAGGTTTAATAATAATTCATAAGTTCCTCCTTCAGACCTGGGCTATGCTTTGTTTTACTGTGTGCAAAAGTTGATTTTTTCAACCAGCGATATCACAGATGTAAGCCGGCGGTCTAAAGTATATTAAATGCCAGATATTCCTATTTAACTGAAGGATATTCTGAATAATGCGACAAGATAATGATGACTTGGGAGTTTGGGGGGCTTGTGTTAGGAGTGGATTTCAAAAACATAAGCTATATAGATGTTAACGTACACAGTGACATATAGCGCTTCTTTGGTATGTCTGGATCACTTATTCGTTGGAAGGAATTTCAAATTCGTTCAATGTCGGGTTTTGATTTATCCGTCACATACTCATGCTCGAAGATTTTATACAATGCTAAACGTCCTGTTTCAAGTATGTATACTGAAAAAAAATCAGTCTGTATGTGTGTAATGATCAACGTTACTTTTCCAGCAAATAAACCAATAAGACCCAGTTGTCCTAGTCAGCCCTCGTCTCTCAAAAATGCCAAGGTCACTGACGGACGTCGGCTTGTTGGGAGTATTCGAACGTACTCGTGTCATCAAGGTTACCCTGATATATCTTCCATTCTAATTCAACTTATTATGTAACATGAGTTCTGATTGGTAAATGCTGTAAAATTCCGACCATATAATTTGAAAACCGATTCACCAAAAACTTTGAATTTATCCCTAAACTATTGGGATAACGCTCCTTTGCAGGACATTGTCATTTGCAGATGCCATAGGTCAATTAACTCTCCTGTCCAGCTAAAATGGATGGAATTTGTGTTCAAAAAGACAAAACAGTATCATAAATTTAATTTTAAATTGAAACAACTTACTCGCAACGGGCTGTTGACCCAACACTGTTAGATCATGAAACAAGATTCATGACGTCATTATGGAGCGTGACGTCACCGCTGTGTCATTTGACAACAGAACTGATAATGGCCCATAGTTGAGGAATCAGCGGGCCGCTCATTTCTGTAACTAGAGGGCAGTTTCATCAAAATTACGTCATAATTTTAGCTATAATAATATGATCTATTCATCATTGTCAGATTTAGTCCGTGTGCACATAATAAACGTGTGTAGTTTTAAAAGGGAACTTCTTTTTCTGGCGATGGTGTAAGTTCAAGGAGTGATATGATTAACCTTTGACCTAGAGGAACTTTGACCTGGTTTAAATAATGAATTTCTTTCACGAAAAAAACAGCGAAAAAACGAGTTGAATTAGAATGGGGATAACTGTACTGCGCGTCGCCGATATAACTAAATTTGCAGCTATATAACCACCGGTATACGTCCCCAATTCCGTCAAACACAGTACAGTTATCCCCTAATTGAGGTGATATCTAACACCGCGTGCCTTGGAAACCTTACTTGGAGTCACGTTGATCTCGAAGGTTCTCATTGCATAGTCGTATGTATCCAGTAAATATATATTCACGCTACTATGTGAAGATGAACTGGATTCTACTATGAAGCTGTGTATTCTTTATTTCTTTACATATTTCTGTTCCAGTTCTGAAATGTCCAAGACAACTTTCATTTGTCAAAAACGCCAAGGTCAGTGACGGAAGTCAGCTTGTTGGCAGTATTCGCACGTACACGTGTCACCAAGGTTACTATGGCAAAATTGTTCATGACGTCACTGCAAATACAACATGCCTTGGAAACCTCACCTGGAGTCGTGTTGCACTGAAATGTTCTGGTCAGTATTATCAGAAGCAACGGGAGGAGAGAGTGAGCTGTACACTTATCACATGCTTGACACTGCATGAAAATACTGCATTTTAATATATTCCATCGGGTTTGAAATATGGTTTGGAATTGATGAATTCTATGTCCATAGATTATCACCTATGGAAAATGTTCGGAATGTGTGGTCATAACATGCAGTATTTCCATGTATGATGCTTTAGTATAAAGATTTTATGTAGAATGTTTTATACAGGGTTTCAAATTGATGGAAATATATACGCCCATGTCTCAACTGTTTCAACAGGGATCGAACATGATGCAAATGTCGAGACTGTTTTCACATATTTCGAACGGTACGAAATCTCACTAGAAATGTCTGTCCGTCATACACCATGTCTCATGATAGAGAAACTGAATCATAGCAATGATAATGTTTTACTCTTGAAAGAATCATATTTTATTCATAAATATACACCAAAATTGAATGGCAAAAAATGATTTTGTGTGCATACCTCTGTTGCAATACGCATTATGATGTCAATGGTTCCGATGTGACGTCATAGTATTACAGCCTGTGTCAGTTACTGCATAAGCGGCCTGAAGAAGCAGGTACAGAATGTACATGCTCAAAAACGTTTGCTAAACGTATTTCATCCTCATCTTCTTTTAGATATGAATATATTTGGCAAACGTTTTCAGCAGGTAAATTCTGTACCACCTTCTTCAGGTCGTTAATGTAGTAACTGAAACACTCTGTAGCACTATATGTATTACACACACACACACACACACATACTTTCTCTCTCTCACTCACTCACACTCACTCACACTCTCACACTCACTCACTCTCACACTCACTCACTCTCACACTCACACTCACTCACTCACCCACCCAAAGGTGACAGTACATTATTTTCAGTCTCAAGTTTAAAAAAGAGATGTGTGACAAGGTCAGTTAGTGCTGGATTACTTCTGTATCGACTCGCATGTCTCAATGTTATTCGAACAATTCTGTGACAATATACATGCGTCCATTTGGAAAATGTCAGATGGTATCTAGCCATGCTTATCATCGTATTTCAGCTCGAATGTGCCCTAAGCAGCTTCCACTTGTTGAAAATGCCAAAGTGAGACCGGGAAGTCGGGTGGTTGGGAGCGTCAGGTCATACAAGTGTCACCGTGGTTACCGTGACAAATCTACTTTAAGACCTGGTATTATTTCTACACCATACCCGCAGCTGAGATGTCAAGTAACATTCATTACCGTGGTAATTACACCACCACTAGTACTCCAGTACAAGAATCAGAAACATCCATACACGATTTCAAAAATAGAAATTGTTTCAATTGAAGGTACTAGATCTCCCTGTGACAGATACATTTTTTCATGGACATGGCACTGAACAGTAAAATATACAATAAAAAATACAATATGGCCGCGCTATTCTCTGTGAGTAATATTTGGCAAGTCGAAAAGGTTGAACACCGCCTGACTTTCTCACTGGCCAATAATGTGGTTTGATTGACGGTGATTCACTGTATACATGTTCACACCGTATGGATATCTCGGTGTTTATTGTTTCGTGTGTACAGGTTTAATAATAATTCAAAGTTCCTCCTTCAGACCTGGGCTATGCTTTGTTTTACTGTGGGCAAAAGTTGATTTTTTTTCAACCAGCGATATCACAGATGTATGCCGGCGGTCTAAAGTATATTAAATGCCAGATATTCCTATTTAACTGAAGGATATTCTGAATAATGCGACAAGATACTGATGACTTGGGAGTTTGGGGGGCTTGTGTTAGGAGTGGATTTCAAAAACATAAGCTATATAGATGTTAACGTACACAGTGACATATAGCGCTTCTTTGGTATGTCAGGATCACTTATTCGTTGGAAGGAATTTCAAATTCGTTCAATGTCGGGTTTTTGGTTTATCCGTCACATTCTCGTGCTCGAAGATTTTATACAATGCTAAACGTCCTGTTTCAAGTATGTATACTGAAGAAAATTCAGTCTGTATGTGTGTAATGATCAACGTTACTTTTCCAGCAAATAAACCAATAAGACCCAGTTGTCCTAGTCAGCCCTCGTCTCTCTAAAATGCCAAGGTCACTGACGGACGTCGGCTTGTTGGGAGTATTCGCACGTACTCGTGTCATCAAGGTTACCCTGATATATCTTCAATTCTAATTCATCTTACTCTCTCTGTCTCTCTCACACTCACTCACTCACTCACTCACTCACTTACTCACCCACCCAAAGATGACAGTACATTGTTTTCAGTCTCAGGTTTGAAAGAGATGCGGGACAAGGTCAATCAGTGCTGGATTACTTCTGTATCGACTCGCATGTCTCAATGTTATTTGAACAATTCTGTGACAATATACATGCGTCCATTTGGAGAATGTCAGATGGTATCTAGCCATGCTTATCATCGTATTTCAGCTCGAATGTGCCCTAAGCAACTTCCACATGTTGAAAATGCCAAAGTGAGACCGGGAAGTCGGGTGGTTGGGAGCGTCAGGTCATACAAGTGTCACCGTGGTTACCGTGACAAATCTACTTTCACGAATACCGCCAAAACCAAATGCCTTCGAAACTTATTATGGGGTCATCCTTTACTCCACTGTTCAGGTCAGTATGACGTGAAGACGAATAGCTGTATATCTTCCTCATTTACATTCGCCTACATATGTTCCATAACAATATAGTGGGGTAGCCTAGTGGTTAAGGCTTTCGTTCGTCACGCTGATGCTCCGGGTTCGATTCCCAACATGGATAGAATGTGTGAAGCCCATTTCTTGTGTGCCCCGCCATGATATTTCTAGAATATTGCTAAAAGCGGCGTAAAATCATAGTCACTCACCCACTCACCATAATAGTATACAGAATATAATTATGGTATTCATAAGATTCGCATTTTGAATCTGCAACTGATCAGGACGACGAGAACAACATCCGTGACTACCGAGTCCGGAACACTGCAGCCTCTCCTACTGGGCTTTATGGCTACTAACGCGTGGTGTTGCTTCACACATGTCATCATATGCCAGTTGCTCAGATTGGAGCTCATGATGTTGATCACAGGATTGTCTGGTCCAAACTCGATTATTTACAGACCGCCAGCATATAGTTGGAATAGTGCTGAGGTGTTAAACAACAAACCAACCAAGCATCAGATAAATCCTCTTTGGGCATAACATATGTGCATTTATGTGTGAGTATCAGAAATCAGAAACTCAGTACCAGAAAGAAGATTCCTTAAGGCTTTGATAACCAAAGTTCCCATTCCAGCTTACGGTTGTCCAGACAAACCTCCACCTATCGACAACGCCTCTGTCAACGGTACAGGTAGGGCTGTTGGAAGTGTCTGGAAGTACAGGTGCCATCATGGTTATATGGGTTCTGAAACTATTACTGCTGAAACAACATGCCTCAAGGACTTCAGCTGGAGTCACAGCGGTCTCAAATGCATAGGTAAGAATAAGGGTAAGTAACAAAGCTGATTATATTAGCTATAGGTGTATGTTCCCTTACATTTGATTTGATATCATTTACTGCTATACTTATCAAGTATCCGAAAGTTACATGCACATAAACATGTTCGTACTTTGTCCACCAGTTGTCTAAGACATGTACTGAACAGCAAACGAAACGCTGGCTTTTTTTTAAATAGAGGACAACCAAAATTATGTCTAATCATTAATTCTATAGAAAATACCACCAGTTTAACAGCTGAAAGTTGCTGTTGACATTGAATTGCAATAAGTTCAAATTGATCACAGTCCGTCAAATGGAGATACCCTTGAACGCGAAAAGTGACAGTCTCTTTAGTAGTGCGTATAGCCACCTTGAGCTTGAGCACAGGCTTGCAACGTCGCCTCATTGAGTTCACTAGTGTCTGAAAGAATGCCTGAGGCAAGTGGTTCCACTCAAACACCAATCTCTGTTCCAACTGTGCAAGTGTGAGTGGCTGCATACCTGCAGCAATGCTCCGTCCAATTTCGTCCCAGAATGTTCAATGGGAGCCATATCCGGGGAAAGAGACGGCCATGGAAGTATGTTAATGTTGTTCTGAGCCAGATAATCCATCGACACCCTTGTTGTGTGAGGGCTGTAAACGTCGCTGGCGTTGTTGACGTGTCAAAATTGGCCCCACATATGGCCGTCGGCAGGGGATTCCAGCAGCCCGAAGACGACGCCTAATCGTATCGCTGGACACTGCTCCCCTTGAGCCATGAACTAAGGCTGCTGTTACTGTTGCTGCTTCAGTTCGGTTCCTTAGATGAGGGACCCGGATGAACCGATCTTACGCATGAGTTGTCACTCGTGGCCGTCCGGTACGGGAACGATCAGCAGCAACCCCGGTTTGTTGATGACGTTGAGCAAGTCGTGTAATGGTGGTTAGATGACAGACCATACCTCAGAGTGAAATGCATGCTTACCATCCAGAACCGTCGATGCACATGCGAAAATTATGGGTGTGCTGCTCTGTGGATGTGTTTGTGCGGATGTTTCGTATGGACGTCGCTGACTTGGTTGACACATGTCACCATATCCCCTCTGCGTACATCGATGCTCATGCTGTTTATCCCTGGTCTGGTTCAGACTCGATTATTTACAGACCGCCCCCATATATCTGGAATTTTGCTTAGTGCCGACCAAGCCGACAGATTGTAACAGATATTGGTCAACATCTGAATTACATTTCAGGACCTTGGCTGCTTAAGATCACCCCTGAAACACGCATGCGCAGGGAATACATCGAGCTGACACAGACAGAACTGAAGAAGGTGTTTGTGGACAAAACACTAATATTTAAAGTCAAAACATGCCATGATGCTAATGTACATTTTGGAGAATATGAGTATTCTGACAGGTCTCCGGATAAAATATGTATTGGAGGTGGTAGAAACACTTACTGGAAGATACAAGGGTGTCGTGTCAAATATGAAAGGAACATTGTATCCTGCATTAAGTTTAGAGCATTCTGGATCAGGTTCTACAAAAACAAAATTGCTATGGGAAAGGGGTTAACGGTAGGAGAGAGACAGGTCATTTCCTGTGAAGTGTTTGACATGAATTTGATCCATTTGAGACTTTCTACCTACCTTAGAAATAAGGGGATATGGATGTTGCTAAAACACGGGGGTTAGATGCAGAATTATGCTAAGTTTCATATACTATCTTCATCTTTGTACTCCTTTGTCTTCACACATTACCTTATCAAACACTGCCTTCGCTAGATGAACTAATTTGGCTTCAAGCTCTACCTTCGCTAGATAAAATGCTTTGATTTCAAGCTCTACATTCGCCAAATGAACTATTTTAACTTCAAGCACTACATTCGCCAAATGAACTATTTTGACTTTAACCTCTTCCTTCGCTATATGAACTACTTAGGCTTCAAGCTCTACCTTGGCTATATATACATTATCCCTACCGCAGCTGCATGCATGTCCGTGGCTTCAAGCACTACCCAAGCTACCAGCACTAATTTTTCTTCAAGAACTTCATCCTTTGCCTCCCTTACACAAAGTGCACTGGATTTTGCGACTGCCATATGCTGTATATTAACAACCAATATGTAATAAATAGTTATAACCCGAATTTGCTGTTGTTACTAAAGTAGCATTCGTTAAATACCCTGATTTCACAAATCAACTATTTGATGAAAGCAGAGTTATGTGAACGATTACGATATAACGTAAGTATTCGTCTATGAAAGAATATCTAATAATGATGACACCAGGTGTTCACGAGATGGTGCCTTACAGGATTAGACCATCACATAAACAGCAAGTCAAATGTTCACTTGAAAAGTGTGAATGAGTGCGTTTTACGCCGCAGATGCCTGCTCCCTTTCATTCTGTACAGATATACGGCACTTGTTATTCCCCGACGGGAGTCACATGATCATATGTCGGTTTTGTTTGTTTGATTGTTTTGTTTAACGCCTGCTCAGCTAAATATTAGTTTTATGCCCACGAAGACGTGAGTGAGTGTGTATGGTTTTACGCCGCTTTTAGCAATGTTCCAACAATATCACGGTGGGGGAACACAAGAAATACGCTTCACACATTGTACCCCTGTGGTGAGTCGAAGCCGGTAATTGGCGTGATGAGCGAACGCTTTAACCACTAGGCTACCCTACAAACCCTATGAGGAAGAGAGTTTAATGGATGTCAACTTCTTTGTCATGAAGAATACAAAGTTTCCAAGTGTTCTTCATTATACAAAGGTTCATATCCACGAAACTCTCTTCCTTATATCACTTGTAAGTGCCATTCAAAGACCTATAGGCCCGTGACCTGTGAAGTAAAGGGAGCAACTGACTTCTATTTCTACATTTGTTAACATATAAATGGAATGTGAACTATTAAAAAAATCTCCGAAGTCTCGCAAGGGAACTGCGTAAAAGCAGACGTCAAGGACTGTATTGCTTTCAAGTCAAAAGTGACTACAACATGTCTCGGGGGATCGAGTTGGCAGACTTCCCTGTTGGCAGGTTTCAAATTCAGGAACATCCGTTCTTTTTTTCTTTTTCTGTTTGGTAAACTTGTATTGTCATTTAAGAATTTCTATCATTGATTGTGGACAAATAGGAGCCACATCAATGCATACTAAATTCAATTAACGTGAAATATAAAGCAATCTATATGAATCGTATCAGTTAAAAACAATAATAATGTTAAGCCTTGATACCATTAATCATTAAAGCAAATGAACACTGAATATACCAACGGAAAGCCACAACATACATCCCAAAGTGACACTGGTTAAATACACTAAAAATGAAATGTATGAAAAAAACCCGATTAAAACCACGAATATAACACATTAAATGAATCCAAAGGTGCTATTAGCACTTCATCAAGGCTTAAATGTAGATCAGTAACTGTTCTATGCCTGTCGTGTTTGTGCTCCAAAGTCCTGCTGGAATTAAAAGTGAAGATTAATGCAAAGAGCAAAGCAGTTTAGGAAATATGCGTTTCTTTGAAACTGTGTGAAAATGCAGATTGACAGTTCCAAGCCACATCGAATAGGCAGGGCAATGATGTGTCTTATAGATTAATGTTGCTACCTGTGGTGTTATTTTGGACAACTGATCTAAATGTACACATGCGTTTGTAAGCATTCACGGAAACGTATCACTTGGGTGGTTAAACGCCGCTTTTAGCAATATTCCAGCAATATCATGGCGGGGACACAGGAAATGGGCTTCACATTGTACCCATGTGGGGAATCGAACCCAGTCTTCAACGTGAGGAGCGAACGCTAGCGAACGCTACCCCATCGCCCCTTTATGCCCTTTAGACTGATGTTATATTATTATTTGTTGCTAAAAGCTAGAATAGAGTTCAAGCTTCTGTATCACATATCGCCTCCCATAACACCAGCCCTGACTATCTATCTGAACTCTTTCCAGAACTCCAGGGGATCTGTGACCAAAATTATATTATTTGGCTATTTCCTTCTCCAGCACCGCCCCTATCCTCTGGAACTCACTTCCATCAGAGTTGATCTCAGGGAGAAATTCAAATCAAGACTAAAGACCCATGTTCTCCATCATAGTGACATTTAACTCCACTCAACAGACAGCTTTATACTTCCTTGTGATCCAGGCATATCTGTTGATTGCTTGCGATACTCATACCATTTAACCATTGGATTTATTATTTATTTACATTATCTTTCATTTCCGATGCTGTGACTACCATTTAACCATTGGTCAACTACATTCTGTGACTAAACTACATTCTAAAAGTTGTAAATTGTCTCGGCTTGGCCTCGTCTATGTCTTGTGGGGTTTTGTCGCTTATATATATATATAAACCCGACTGTTTGTTTGTTTGTTGTCCCATCACTTTGCAGTGATATTGTGACGCGGACATTTTAGTCAATTTGCTATATTTACAAAATGTGATTGAAACAGTGAAAAATACACCATGTGAAAAATACACTCTCTCTCCCCTTCTCTCTCTTACACATCTCCCCTCTCTCTCCCCTCTCTCTCTGGCACATCTCCTTCCCCTCTCTCTCTTGCACATCTCCCTCCCTCTCTCTCTCTCTCTCTCTCTCTTGCACATCTCCCTCCTCCCTCTCTCTCCCCCTCTCTCTCTTGTCTCCTCCTCCTCTCTCTCCTCTCTCTTGCACATCTCCCTCCTCTCTCTCTCCTCTTTCTCTTGTCTCCTCCTCCTCTCTCCTCTCCTCTCTTGCACATCTCCCTCCTCTCTCTCCCCTCTCTCTTGCATCTCCCTCCTCTCTCTCTTGCACATCTCCCTCTCTCTCCTTCTCTCTCTTGTCTCTCTTTCTCTCTCTTCTCTCTTGCCTCTCCTCCCTCTCTCTCTTGCATCTCCTCCTCTCTCTCTCTCTCTTGCACATCTCCTCCTCCTCTCTCCTCCTCCTCTCTCTTGCATCTCCCTCCTCCTCTCTCCCTCTCTCTTGCATCTCCTCCTCCTCTCTCTCCTCTCTCTCTTTGTACATCTCTCCCCTCCTCTCTCCCTCTCTTGCATCCTCCTCCCTCTCTCTTGCATCTCCCTCCCTCTCTCTCTCCTCCTCTCTCTCTCTCTCCCTCCTCCTCTCTCTCTCTCTCTCTCTTGCACATCTCTCTCCTCCTCTCCTCTCTCTTGCACATCCCCTCCTCCTCTCTCCCCTCTCTCTTCCACATCTCCCTCCTCCCCTCTCTGCACATCTCCCTCCTCCTCTCTCTCTCCCTCTCTCTCTTGCATCTCCCTCTCCCTCTCTCTTGCATCTCTCTCTCTCTTGCATCTCTCCTCCCTCCTCTCTCCCCTCTCTCTTGCACATCTCCTCCTCTCTCTTGCACTCCTCCCTCCTCCTCTCTCTCCTCTCTCTTGCATATCTCTCTCCTCCTCTCTCTCCTCCTCCTCTCTCTTGCACATCTCCCTCTCTCTCCTCCTCTCTCTCTCCCCTCGTACCACCTCTCTCTCTCCCTCTCTCTCTCTCCACCCTCCTCCCTCCTCCCATCCTCTCACTCTCTCCTCCTCCTCTCCTCTCCTCCCTCTCCTCTCCCTCCTCCTCCTCTTTCCACCCTCTCCCTCCTCCCTCCTCCTTCCTCCTCTCTCTCTCTTCTTGCCTCCTCCTCTCTCCCCCGCTCTCTTGCACATCTCTCTCCCTATTCTCTCCCTCCCTCCCTCCTCTCTCCTCCCCCTCTTCTCTTGCCTCTCTCTCCCACCTTTCCCTCCTCTTTCTCCTCTCTCCCTCCTCCCTTCCACCTCCCTCCCTCTTCCCCATCCTAACACATCCCTTTCCCCTCCCTCTCTCTCCCTCGCTTCCCTCCCTCCCTCCCCTCTTATCCTTAGGCTATGTAAGTCATATAAATGGGACTTTAATTATAGTTGTACTTTATCTGTAATAGAATACCCAACACCTCAAATCCGAGCAAACTGAATTTATTCAATAATTCGGGCACACAGTATTAATGTAGTAGAGCACACTTATGACGTGACATGACAGTGTTTAATACAACATGTATAACAGCACAGAGCAAACACATTTGTTTCACGAACACCTGGTGTCATTTCTGATTTTCAGTCATCCATTCATGTCAGTTTAACAGCTATTCCCCTTTACACCCAATGTTTCCCAGGATAGCCACGACTGTGTATCTGCAATGGCGTGTTATATTAGATAAGTAGCAACATTTCTCATCATACAAAGATTTATAGCTTTCGGAAAATGATAAAGCAGATGCTTAGCTTCTGTGGAAGATAGTTTTATGCAAATGGTTTTATATATTTTTAACATTCATAAAACATCCTGCAAAAAGCAGAAAATACATGAAATCCATCTGTTAGGCTTCTAAGGTTCCGGTTAAAGAAATGATTTGAGTATATCCAAAGCTTTAGACATTTTGAATTGTGAACGTCTGTTGGTCAGATTTGTAACGGTACATTCAAAGCCTAAAGGTATGTTAAACATTGGCACATTTCGTGACACAACACATGTCGTACACATGAAACCCAATTAAACTATTTTAGCGGTATTTACAAAATGACTCAGCCGTGCGTTAAATTAATGAAACATGTGGGGAATCGAATCCGGGCCTTCGGCGTGAGGCGCGAACGCTTTAACCACTAGGCTACCCCACCGCCCCCTGTAACTGATGGGAACTGCGCACGTGTGATACTGATGTATTGGCCATAACTGGTACGCGGCGATAACCTCTTTCTCGATAACATTTATAAAAACATTTATCAGCATATATATATCAAGCTATGTTACTGAGACAGTCTTCATTATAACATACTTTCTCACTCTGTAATTCTCAAAGTGTAACCTGGGCCTATGGTCTATAATTACTTACTTTTCTGAAATAAACCACCAAATAAACCACCAACTGTTCGCTAGCCAGTACGTTTTCATCTAACAATATTAACATTGAAAAAGGCTAAAATCTGAAAGCTTCAAATATTCAAAAAAAATCGACGCAAGTAGAAATGTGATACAAATATTCATGAAGCAAATAAAAGCATTTATGATCAAAGACAGAACCTGAGATATCAACTACACAGCAAAGATCCTGTAAACAGATCGCCTAGCAACAGAATAATCCATCCTCCACATTACCTGGAACATAGTTTACCCAGTTTCAGGAACGTTAACAACCTACTGATGTAACCGGTGATAATTCAATGTGTGACAAATACCCAAACTTGTAACTAACGTATTGATACAATTCATGATCTCTTACCAACTGTTACAAAAGATGAACCTGGAACCGTTTAAACCAAGCATTGGTCCGGGTGAAGATCGGCACCTTCAGAAATGCTTAATATATTTAAAACTTGGCTAGCATCTTAGCCACTGCTATTATCTTATCACAGATTTGATTGAGTTAATTTCAAAATTTCATGAACATAGGTAGGCGCGTAGCAGGCCAATATTTTCGTGTAAGCCCGATAGGTTGCAAAGCTTTATATTTAGATAGTATTGAAGGCTTGCCTAACCTTTTAGCAACAACCGTGTGTAAGCCCGGGCTTTTTTTATAATGGTAGCTACGCTCCTTACAGGAAAGCGTATTCCTATTTGCAGATCAGGAAATGCTCCCGAACAACCTGTAAAGATCTGAGTTAGAATTGGTCTTCAGGAACCCATGCTTGTCGTTAGAGGCGACTAACGGGATCGGTTGACCGTTAAACACATATCATCGCTTCCCAGCTGCGTAGATCTCTGTTCACGGTGTCATCATTTGAATGTCTGGTCCAGACGGGATTATTTACAGACTATATTGCTGGAGTATGGATGTTAGGCGGGGTGTAGATAAAGCGAATATTTCTTTGCTTTCGATCTCACACAAGCCAAATACGGACACAAGAGCTAACGTACTTCCCTAATCTCGAGTTTCATCCAGTTCGACAAGTGAACAAATACGTCGAAATATCCGAAGTACGACACAGCTGTAAAGTGACGACTGGACAATGACTAGGAAAGGGCAAAGCTTTACTCTCGAGACAGCTGCAAGTTCAACATGCCAAATTCCCACACAATGGTGTTTTGTAGAGGGTAATGTCCGAGTAACTCTCCATTCCTTAAAAATAATGGAGCCGAGGCACATTGTTTTAAGGAATGCAGAGTTACGAGGATATTACCCTGCTTAAATTACATTCAAAGAACTGGGGATATTTCTGTTATCAAAATTAAATGTCAAAATGACAAAATGAAGGCTTTAATTTGAAACTGGTACACATCGCTCCATTCCCGAAAAGAAATGGAATGAGCAAACAATGGAATGACGTCACAAATGTAATGTAAGACTGTAGAAAGGGTGAATGTTAAAGAACCATTGCACAGTTTCTTATCATATCTTGTTATCTAAAAGGAAATTTGGGCTCCATCCTAAAAGGCTGGAGAAACAAGTAAGAGACTCATGATTTAAGTAAAACACACATACACTTGCCGCTTCAAAACGATATAAAAACACTCATCAACAATAAGAAAAATGTTTATAAGGAAATTACGTGAGATGTAAATTAATAAAGGTACTTGAATAAATTAAATGTGGTTTATCTGGGCAAAATTATCACATGTTTTGATTGTCAAGGAAACGGATACAGATTGGTTCGAATGACTGACGGCTGTATGATATTCGGGAAGCGCAGTCAGCAATCAGAACCTACAAGGTCACAAACAAGACATAAACATTGTGCGTCTTTGTGTCAAACTCCTCTCAAAATATATGCGGGCGATTTGTGAAGGAAATTTGTGAAGGAAAGCCATTTATTTTCTATGCATTATTTCCATTTTTGTATTTTAATTTTTTTCAAACAAACACCCCTTAAGCAGTGGAACCTGAAAGTGGTAACATTTTAAATTAAGATTTCATAGATTTAAAGGGTATTTCAGTGGGATCAGTATTAAATGTTTTAAAGGAGATATATAGATTCACAACTTCATGAAATATGTTATAAGCGTCAAAATAGTGATACATTCACAAACTCAAAATGGTCATGTGCTTTCATTTCAACGGGTTAGCATATTGTAATCCCAGCTTTGGGCGAAGTCGGGCTGTGACGTCATAGATGCGAGACGACGGCCATGCTTTGTTTACAGTGCTTATTTACTGAGTCCAAAAAGAAACTTCACAAAATGTAATTTGAAAAATAATGAATAATTTTTCTCTGATTATACATCTATGTATCCGAAATGGGATCCCTATCATTCGACTCTAGAAACACGTTAGCAAAACCCACTCAAACCTATCAAGTCGTCGTGCAAATGACGTTAGTGCCAAATCAGGTTTTGCACGTGCAGTCGATCACGTGATCTTCGCATCGAAGTTTTCTTCATAAGCACGTGTTTCCATTGGCCTCAAGAATTGAAAAGACACTTTTAAACCACAGTTCTAACGGTACTTGAAATGCCACGATTGTCAAATGTGCAACGTGAACGTGCCGTTGGCATGTTACAAGCGGGAAGAACAGTTATTGACGTCGCAAGAGCAATGGGATGCAGCCGTCGTACTGTGTATGACTTGCGAGGTCGTTTACAACAAACTGGCACCATTTCTGATCGCCCAAGGTCGGGTCGTCCACGTGTGACGTCACGAGCAGAAGACCGTCAAATCGTCCTACGTCACCTCCGATGGACCCAGAGAGACTGGAATCGAGTCGTCTTTAGCGATGAATCCAGTTTTACTCTCAGATTCGAGGACGGCAGGCATAGAGTCTGGAGACGACGTCGTGAACGGTATGCCCAATGTTGTGTACAGGAAGTCGACAGATTCGGGGGCGGAAGTTGCATGGTGTGGGGTGCTTTCTGTGGGAACAACCCTACCCTACTTCTGGTCATCCGTGGAAACCTCACAGCTGCTGCTTACCGCGACCAGGTGCTCACCCCTGAACTCGTTCCTTTCATGGCAGCTCATGGCCCAGGTCTACAGTTCCAGCATGATAATGCTCGGCCGCATACCGCGATGTTGACACGAAATTTCCTTCAAAACGCTGGAATCAACGTCATGGACTGGCCATCGAGGTCCCCTGACCTTAATCCAATAGAGCACGTTTGGGATGCACTTGGGAGAAGGCTTCGTGGTCTTAGGAACCAACCTCAGAATTTGCAGGAACTTGGCGCTGCCTTGCAAGAGCAATGGCGCAGAATCCCCAACCACGTGTTCACAAGCATCAGGCAGTCGATGAGGAGACAGTGTTTGGCAGTGGTGAATGCGCGGGGCGGCCATACACGATATTGAACTGAGAAATTTCGCATTTTTATTCTTGTGACTTGACATTCTGTATACCCATGTTTTGGAACGGCGGTGTAGCCTAATGGAACTGATTATGGCACTGTCAGTGTATCGAGTACATCACACAGATCTCAGCAATGAAATAATAACAATTTAACCATCTGACCATCTCTTGTTCTTTTATAGTGACCTGAAGAAAGAATGTGAAGTTTCTTTTTTGACTCAGTAGGCGCATCCAGAGGTGGTGCAGAGGTGCGCACCCCCCACCCCTTTGTGCTGAAAGTTTGTTAAATGACCATTGAAACTCGGGTGAAAATGAAGTGTGCACCCCTCCTTTTCTCAATAGTGTGCATCCCCCACCCTACCCCACCCTTTCTCAAAAAAAAATGTATCCGCCCTTGTTATATGAAATTGTTTGATCGGCATTCTAGTAGTTGCTAACAAAATACTTTCTTTACGAACCCTTTATGTGAATAAAATCTGCATGCGCATCTACAAGTGTGTGTGTGTGTGTCAAATTGTTCGATCGGCATTCTAGTAGTTGCTAACAAAATACTTTCTTTACCGACCCGTAATGTGAATAAAATCTGCATGCGCATCTACAAGTGTGTGTGTGCGTGCGTGCGTGCGTGTGTGTGCGTGCGTGCGTGCGTGCGTGCGTGCGCGTGTGTGTGCGTGCTGTTTCAAACAAGACATTCCAACGTTTTGTAACATTTATATGCACGGACAATGTCACAGATCAACATTATTTGATCTTATCCCAATAATACTGCACAGCGAGAATTTACAATTTAATCTTATTTGCAGGTGCATTAAATAATATCTTGTTTCTATTCAAGGACCGGAAATCGAAGGATTGTGTTTAGAATTGGTTTGTGTTAGCATGGTTTTCTCCCAGTGACAGTAAACCTGTATGTATCACCAGGCACATCTTCGTTGGTAGTGATTAACACCTTGAAATGACACACGTTTATGGTTTGGGACTGAAAACCACGTGACTGCTTGCAAAAAGCAGACTGTGTCTTGCATTTCAAAAGATCTGCACGTAGATGTTGCATTCAGGCACAAGCGGGCACAGTCTGCGGGCGTGGTGTAAGACTTGTAGACAGCGTACCCTTTGATGACTTTGTCCACGTAGAGGATGAAGCCCGAACCAAATGATGAACATTCTGTAACAACGTGAGAGTGAATGAGTTTAGTTTTACGCCGCACTCAGCAATATTCGAGCTATATGGCGGCGGGCTGTAAATAATCCAGTCTGGACCAGACAATCCAGGGATCAACTGCATGAACATCGATCTACGCAATTGGGAACCGATGACATGTGTCAACCAAGTCAGCGAGCCTGACCACCCGATCCCGTTAGTCGCCTCTTACGACAAGCATGGGTTACTGAAGATCAATTCTAACCCGGAATTTCACGTGTCGTAAGAAAGTGAGAAAAGAGTTTAATAGGACAGTGTATATTGGTATTGTGTTGTCTTTGACACCTTTGACCTATGTTAGAACATATGTCCATTCATTCACAGTCGATACCAAATGTACCCGTGAAGGTCCGGCTTAGAAAATTGATCTTTTTCTGAGTGTTTCCAGTGCTTGTCAGGTGACGAATCACGAGATCACATTCGGGCCCGGTCCTTTTTTATACGATTTTGGGAGCGCACCCGCTAAGACTCTCAATTGGTGTCTTGGAGAAGTTGCTTAGGTCCCAATGCGGTCTTCTAAAAGGTCCTCATCGTCGTACTTGAGTCGTAAGAAACTCGCATGGAGTCGCAACGATCGCAACTGGTCGCAAAAATGATCTTACTACTCGTACTCAAGTCGCAAGTCAGTCGCAGATGTTGTCACTGTAGTCTCGACCAGGGCCCCGTTCCTCAAAGCGATCGTAGCGCTACGACTGTCGTAAGCCTATGTTAAAGTATGGGAGTTAAAATCATCTTAGCGGTACAATCGCTTTGAGGAACGGGGCCCTGGTCGGCTCTGTTCGGCAGAAGCTCGCCAGAAAGTCACACCAGGGGCCATGACCGCATTGCGACCGATAGCACCAGTCTCAATCATGTCGCCATAAAAATGAAAATTCTAAGGTTTTGGTCTTAGTCAGGACTCAATCCCCGTTTGGTATAACTGACTGACTGAGATTGGTTTTACGCCGCTTTAAGCAATATTCCAGCAACATCACGGCGGGGGACACCATAAATGGGCTTCACACATTACATTCATGTGAGGAATAGAGCCTGAGTTTTCCGCGTGACGAGCGAACGCTTTAACCACTAGGCTATAACCTATGCAAGCTAGCATTTGAGAATGTAATTAAGTAAAATTGCTAAAGCTCTTGAATATTTACGGTAACCCAAATGTTTAATGCAAAAATCTTGAATTGATGTTTACCTGTCAGCTTTCTGCAGGTAACGCTGGTCTCGTCCATGTCGTATCCGATGGAACATATGCAGACACCACCAGAGCACGTCCGTCCAGGAGGAACAGCACAGTCGATATCCGTTACACATGTACCGTTATCTGCAAAACACAGAGGTACATTACTCACACAGAATGCACTCCAGAAATGGTTTTTTTTGTTCTGCGAACTGAAATCTTCCATTTAATTTTCACATTTTAAGAGTACAATCTGTAATTATTCTAAGATCCTATTGGCAGCGTGCAAAAGCTGTTGTAACGAACAACATTCGTTTAGCATTGAATCATATGTTACAACTGAAAACATAATTACCGCCTTGGTGATATATTATTGCTGCTTCCGCCACACTACTGAACAATACTCTTACACATACATACATGGAGCAGTTGTCGTTGTGGCAGCCGAAGTTGCTGTTGGAGCTGATGTAGTCGGTTCAGCAGATGTTGTAGTCCCATTTGAAGTTGTTGAAGTTGACATGGGACTTGTCGTCATGGTCACTTCAAGTGTAGTTGGAGGTGCGGCGGATGTGGTTACCGCAGTCGCTGTGAATGTTGGAATCGGAGCTGTTGTCGTGGAAGTAGTCACTTCAAGTGTAGTTGGAGGTGCGGCAGATGTGGTTGCCGCAGTCGCTTTGAATGTTGAAGTCGGAGCTGTTGTCGTGGAAGTAGTCAGTTCAATTGTTGTTGGAGGTGCGGCAGATGTAGTTGCCGCAGTGACTGTTGTTGTTGCAGTCTTTGATGGCATTGTCTCGTCAGTAGTTTGTGGTATGAACGCACCAATACGTACACATACATGGGCTTTAGCTGTGTTGACGGGGATGCAAATGTGATTGGTACTGCATGGCTGACTTGAACATGAGTGAGCCTACAAATAACCGAATGTACAAATGTCAGCTGTGTGTGCATGGGGGATCAAAGTCTGATGCCGTGGAAGAACACGGAAGATACGCTTTTGTCGTTTAGAAATATATAGAGCAAATGAAACCTAAAGGACTAACCATCTATCTATACTGAAATCAGAGTCTACCGTCCCTTGTAAATCTTCGTCCTTCATCCTAGGAATATGTTTCTTAACAACACTAATATTACATTAAAGGATGAGCCTGAGTGATCTTTGACCTCAAAACATAAGACAAATGGTGCGGGGTCCATTACAGTAGGACACATTCTTTTCTGGTATTACAATACTATTTTGTGGCATTTGGTGATTGAGTTGCTAAACAAATATTTGGACAATCTGCATTTTTTCTAATAATATTAATAATAATAAGGTTGCTTATATAGCACTAAATTCCATACACACGTAGGCTCGGAGCGCGACAGGGAAGGTGGAAAGTACATGTCAGTGGAACACAAAGTGCTAGTTGAATACGAACGTCTTGAGCTGACGTTTGGTCACTGATGGTAACGTCTTTAACTCAGTTGGAAGAGCGTTCCAGAGCTGAGCCAATACGTTAGAGAATGATCGACATCCGAATTTTTTTAAAAGCATAGTTCCCATATATTACTGAGCTGAATAATATGTCATTATATGTGGTACTACAGTATGAAATGACAATGATACTGAACGGCCCATGGAGTTGGCGCACACGTCTTTCTATCATATCTCAGACATGTGGGAAAAGGCAGTATCTATGGAGTATTTACGGTATATCTAGCAAGTATCTATGGAGCATCTACGGTACAACAAGAAATTATTGAGAATTTAAAGGTTGTAAAAAAAGCAATTTTCACTCATTACTCACGTATTAAATGTGAATATTGGCAGAACATAACTCCAGATTCAAAGACAGGTGAACAGTTAGTATTTTGTCAAGTCACCATGGGCAGCAATGCAGGCTTCAATGCAGTGGGGCATACTACTGATCAAAGAAGTTAGAAAGTCGTGGCCCATGTTGTCCCAATATCGAACCACCTCTTCTTTCATTTCAGCAATATGTGTCAGATTTTTCTTATTAAAACTTTCCTTCATAAGTCCCCAAACATTTTCTATTGGATTTAGGTCAGGGATATAGCTTGGCCAATCTAATAATGTCATATTTTGGGTCCTAAACCAGGCCTGTGGATGCTTTGAACGATGTTTTGGGCCGTTGTCCTGCTGGAAAATCAAAAACATTTCATAGAACACGTGAGCAGATGGAAGTAAATGTCCCTCGAGAATATCTGTGCACCCCTCACTGTTCATATCCCCTTCAAATACACAGGGGGGCGTTGACCCTAACACAGAAATGCCACCCCACACGTTATATTTCGAACTGTGCTTTGGGCGCTGATACGAAGGTTTTTCAGTTTGTTTGGTCCAGAATTTCAGTGTATTAGGAAACAGCCACACAGAACTTTCATCTGAGAAAATCACATTGTCCCAGGTAAAATTTCTATGCTGTAAGCACCAGTTTAAACCTTCGCTCCTTTTGTTCAGGTTTCACGATCGGTGATGGAATTCCTCGACTTTTCTGCCAACCCATTGCATGCAGCTCAGTTCTAATTGTCTCCTTACAGTCAACCACAGTTCCTCTATCAATCATATCCAGCCTTAAGTTTTCTAAACTACTTCGTTTGTTTTTAGAAACAAGAATACCAAGCCGCCTTCTTATCACCGACAGTCAATTTTCTGGGCCTACCTGCGCCTCCCTGGTGCTCAATGCCATATCCATTTGCAATATTTTTCAAAACACGATAAACAGTGGACAAAGGGATGCCTGTTCTACTTGAAATCACTTTAGCTGATCTGATGTCCTTCTTATAATACTCTAAAATCAACTTCCTCTTCTCTAAATCATCCATACTGAGGATCACTGAAAATGTCGTCTGCTAGCAAGTAAACAAAGGGAGATAACTCTTCACAAACTAATGAAAAGATTAACGGAGTTGTCTCTCTTGAATGCAACCAAGCACTTGATAGGTGGTCAAGGTTGTTTATACTAGAAATCCAATTAAACATATTCCCAAAATTCTCAATAATTTCTGGTCATGCTATTTCTAGCAAGTATCTATGGAGTATCTACGGTCTATCTAGCAAGTATCTATGGAGTATCTACGGTCTATCTAGCAAGTATCTACGGTATATCTAGCAAGTATCTATGGAGTATCTACGGTCTATCTAGCAAGTATCTATGGAGTATCTACGGTCTATCTACGAGTATCCATGGAGCATCTACGGTATATCTAGCAGGTATCTATGGAGTATCTACGGTCTATCTAGCAAGTATCTACGGTCTATCTAGCAAGTATCTACGGTCTATCTAGCAAGTATCTACGGAGTATCTACGGTCTATCTAGAAAGTATCTATGGAGTATCTAGCAAGTATCTAGCAAGTATCTACGGTCTATCTAGCAAGTATCTATGGAGTATCTACGGTCTATCTAGCAAGTATCTACGGTCTATATCTACGGTCTATCTAGCAAGTGTCTATGGATTATCTAGCAAGTATCTACGGTCTATCTGGCAAGTATCTACGGTCTATCTGGCAAGTATCTACGGTCTATATAGCAAGTATCTATGGATTATCTACGGTCTATCTAGCAAGTATTTACGGAGTATCTAGGGTCTATCTAGCAAGTATCTAGGGTCTATCTAGCAAGTATCTACGGTCTATCTAGCAAGTATCTACGGACTATCTAGCAAGTCTATCTAGCAAGTATCTACGGTCTATCTAGCAAGTATCTACGGAGTATCTACAGTCTATCTAGCAAGTATCTATGGAGTATCTACGGTCTATCTAAATGCTTTGCATATATCATGATGGAATGTACTGTGGAGCATTTCGAGTCGGGGGTCATCTCAAAAACATTTTTTAAATCTTTAATCCTCGCAAAGACACGAGGGCCTGTGCTGTATGGCGGCGGTCTGTAAATAATCGAGTCTGGACCAGACAATCCAGTTATCAACAGCATAAGCATCGATCTGCGCAATTGGAACCGATGACATCTGTCAACCAAACCAGTGAGATTGACCACCCGATCCCCATAGTCGATTCTTACGACAAGCATTGGTTACTGAAGATCAATTCTAACCCGGACCTTCACGGGTCAGATAGGGATCTTTAAGCTGAACTAAATAGTCGGAATGGACTTTAACGATTCCTTACGATTATGGAGCATGTGTGTCACCTATCTGATGGTGAAACTATGGAAGATTAGGTTAAATAAAACGTGTCTTTAGATCATTCCTGATCATGGCATTCTGCAAGTGGGAACACTGATGGTAGGTGCACATTAATTCAAAGACATGGTCAGTTTCTTTGGTACACCCGGCTCATTTGATTTTGAGCTACGTTGTCACCATTCAGTTACCAGTTACAAAACTATAGGGCACAATCAGTTTAAAATTGAATCTTCTCGATATTACCTACGATAAACAAGGATCATATGAAGAGTCTCCTCTTTTTGAAAGCTCTGAACAACATCATCACCATTTGGTTGCCAATGCATACCAGATAAAATGTTGTTGTTTTTCATGGGAAAGAAGTTCCAAGCC
This sequence comes from Haliotis rubra, assembly GCF_003918875.1. Lineage (NCBI taxonomy): Eukaryota > Metazoa > Mollusca > Gastropoda > Lepetellida > Haliotidae > Haliotis > Haliotis rubra. Next base: position 195,935 of record NW_025765169.1, on the reverse strand, counting down.
ACTAAATTCAAGTCATTACACCCTCACGTCAAGAAACTGCTTGACTAAAATATAAAAGCTCAAATTAAGACGTGTCGTTTTGTCACACGTGCAGCATAATGAGTGATAAGTATGACAACGGTCACTCGTTAGGCTGAAGACCCGGGTTCGATTCCCCACAAGGGTACAATGTATGAAGGCCATTTCTGATGTCCTACGCCGTGATTGCTAAAAGCGGAGTGAAATTAAACTCGATCAATCGATCTTCCCCTGTTTCCTCAATTTTATAGTTTGTTTGTTTGTTTTGTTTTGTGGAGAGGCTTAGAAATAGATGTAATGGTAAACAGGTGGAATGGTTGTTTTCTTCTCCGATCGTTTAATTCCCCGAATGTTTTGTGGATAGACTGGATATGGTCTGAAATTTGTATTGACTGCTCCTGAGAACGTGGCTTGTTTTGAAACACGTACATAAGAAATATCATTAAGATTCTCGTAGCTTAATCCATAACAAAGACGTTTCTTATCTAATCGATAACAAGAGCCAATTAACAATGTAAATATTCAGTTTTAATCACATGTATCAGGAACGCTTAATTTAATTTTCATATGCCACAAGAGAGAAAATAAGAGAGGCAGGTCGGTTGTGATGCAACGCAGTGCAACTGAGATCAATTTAACGACGCAAAAACATCCAAGCTTGAATGTGTTTGCTCGTTCTTAAACATTGATAGCAAAATTGGTTTTGAACAGCCCATGCTCGTCGAGAGAGGAAACTATTGGGGCATGATGATCAGACCCATTGAATGCATCTTGATCCCAATAGCGTGGGTCGATGCTGAAGTCCATATTGGATTATTAAAAGACGAAATCATACAGATGGAATAGTTCTGAGTACAGTATTAACCTAACATTTACATGTTTGCAGTCCACTTAAGATAGATGTTTTTTGCTCTTACTATATCCTGTGAAAAAATGTCTCATAGACGATATATTGCGATTGAGCATGGCTGTACGCTGTTTAAGCAATATTCCAGCAATATTATGGCTCGGGTAATATAATAGTCACGCTGTTACGTATTATATCAATTAGTATGGCGGTGGGGTGGTTAAAGCGTTCGCTCGTCACGGGTTCGATTCCCCACATTGGTAAAATTCTGGTGTCCATTTATACTGAGTTTATGTGTATCTCCTGAAAAAATTAGTCCGATGCATGTTCATTTTCAACAAAAGCCATATAACTTACACAGCTCACCTTAAAAGAAACAGTGCAGTTGTGTCGTTAATGTGAAAACATGCAATTGTTGCTCATTTCATTCATCATCAACTGGGACACTGTCAAAACACTTACAAACAACAAACATGATTACACTCAGCGGAAATTGGCCGAAGCATTACAAAAACGCCGTTTTAATCCCTCTATTAACAGAGATCAAGGCTATTACATCACCTCAGCTTACAACCACCTAATCCACAAATAAGTAACCACTCAACCCACTCTGGCTTCTCATCAACCTTCATACTCACATTCCTCACCACTGGCTTCTCACTAATTAATCCCCCCACCACCTTGGCTTCTGCCTAATTAACTTACATTCACTAATTCTCATGGTAATCCCACTCATCTCATTTTGTTATCCTCAGCTCATCATCATGTCATTGTAGCTCATCATGTAACTTTCTTTGATGCTTTGTTTCCCCACCCTTGTTATTGTTATCTCTTTATCTTATCTTGTATATAAACTGGTTTACCCCATCATTCCCCCATATGCTTGAAAACGGTATAAGAACCTATACCGAAACGTCGCTATTGTTAAAATAAAGAAGTTGATCATCCATAGAGTTGTGTCAACTCTATACCAGCCAAATCTTAAAATGCCACTCAAACAAATCATTCATCAAGCGGGGCGATAGGGGTTCGCCTAGTGGCTGTGCCGAAGTCACACGTTCGATTCCCCAACATGGGTACCTCTGTTCGAGAATCAGAGAATCTACGTTGAAGTTCGCGTCAGTTGATCCCGAGCGATCTTTTACAGCCCAATCTAAGGATTGTGAATGTGTGGGATCTTTAATCTCTAACGTGTCAGCTTTTCAAAATCATGTATGACTCTGTTGAGTCATTTCGGGAAAACCCACACAAAACACCCATTTCCCAAGAAAAGTGTTTACAAGTACATGGAAAGAGGGAGCCGTCCCAAGCCATGCCTCATTCTACATAAATATGCAATGGGTATACGCATTCAGATCCAGAAAGTCATGTGATATGCACTGATAACATCTACATAACATGTTTGGGTGTCCTCCCATTTGTGAGAACTCCCAGTTGTGAGACACATTAATTAATGTTTCAGTGCACACATGTGGTGCTTCCCCATCCCTACGATGAAAGTGGGAACAGCCCTGTTGCTGAAGAGTACCCGCAGGAGGCATAGTTAACACAGAAAACATTGTTCGTTGAAGAGCATTTATTGTTTTCAATAGATACTGAAATACTGAAAAAGATTATCGTGAACTGGTGATATATTCTACTTGTTGAAGGCCTGCCATAATGGTCATCGGAAAGAGCAGTCAAAGGTTAATAAATAGATTTGGATTAATTACATTTACAACAGTTATTGCTAGATTTTTCAAACACGTAAATCTGAGTAGGTAAATTAATTTCTCTTTCAAATGATCACGAAGTTACCGACACAAAGTGTTTATTTTTTAAAGCCATTTATCTGAGTAGGTTAATTACTTTATCTTTTTGAGTTTCATTAAGTTACCTCCACAAGATTCAGTTAAATAGGTAATCCATAATTAGCTGGGGTTAATCCATTCTATTAGATAGTGGAGTAAGGTGTGTTTTCTTTGCTATTTACCTACTCCACTGTCTCACAACTGGGAGTCTCACAACTGGGAGTTCTCACAAATGGGAGTAGACCCATGTTTGCGGGGGGCATTTAGTCAGGAAGAAGATATGCCCATCTCTTGCGTTCCTCCTTTTGTTGGGGCGGTGGGGTAGCCTAATGGTTAAAGCGTTGGCTCGTCACGCCGAAGACCCGGGTTCGAATTCCCCCATGGGTACAATGTGTGAAGCCCATTTCTGGTGTCCCCCGCCGTAATGTTGCTGAAATATTGCTAAAAGCGGCGTAAAACCAAACTCAGTCAGTCAGTCAGTCCTGTTTTTGTTGATCTGATTCATGCATATGACATGGAATTTCTAACCAATGTGATTCGAAAATCTGAGCAATGTAATTGGCCAAGAACATTTAATGTAAAATTCAGGTACATCGATGTTCTGTTATCGTTCAAAAACGAGTAAAAAAGCTAATTTCTTGCACTGATTTACCCACCTGAAATGGAAATATAGGAGACCGACTGTCTCCTCTGACTATTGTTCCGATCAGTGCACATTCACAGTGACAAAACAACTCTCCACCAGACTGTATGCCAACAGGAGACCAGAGAGACTGTCTCCTCTGTCTATTGTTCCGATCAGTGCACATTCACAGTGACAAAACAACTCTCCACAAGACTGTACGCCAACAGAAATGACTTCAAAGGGAATTTCGTTTCCTTTATATGCAAGGCAATATTTCAGCAGCCTTTGATGTCTACATTTCACAATATACTTTCTACAAATAATTTAGAGTTTCATCTGAATCTTGTTAAAATGTTGTTGGGCAAAGGTTGAAACATTAAAGTAGTCAGCAGAGCTTTTAAAGAGTTTCATGGTTGACATGTGGAAGACATTTCTAAACATGATGCAACAGTGACCAAAATGATGTTCGATGCACTTCCTTTTCCCCTTTGTTTTTCAGGTGTTTGCAAAATTGACTTGTTTTTATGTGTGTCTGTGATGGCGCCATTGGTGAGAAAGGATTCGCTTACATTTCCGTGAAAACTAGCTGTCATCATTATTTGATAGTGATACCTGCTTTTGATAAATTCGGACATTACAAGTCAGCGGTTCTTTTCAAAATAAATACAGAATTACACATGTCTTATCAGTGTAGTTATGCAACGTCAATGTCAGTGAACACCCGGTCTCAATTACCTCCCAAGCAAAATCAGATTCCTATGGTCGCCAGAGACAAACTTTCAGTGAAAATAATATCAAATAGTAATGGCAGTAGGTATTTTACAAATAGTGTAAGAACAACCCTATGTATCCCATTATACAAAACGTAACTCGGTTGTATGGTTCTGTTGTATAACGCTGCACTCAACATATTCAAGCTTCATTACGGTGGTCCAGTGATATTCATTATCTATTATTGAAGTATCTCCAAGAATCTTCTCTTTTAGCTTTGCTATACATATTTAACAATATTTGGGAAACGGGGAATGTTTCCACCTTCCTGGTACGAAGCTCTTTTCATTCCTATCCCTAAACAGTGAGTGAGTATGGTTTAACGCCGCTTGAGCTGCCAGAAATGGGCTTCACACATTGTCCCAATGTGGGGAATCGAATCTGGGCTTTCGGTAGGGCGAACGAACGCTTTAACCACTAGGTTACTCCACCGCCCCTATCCCCAAACAAGGAAAGGATCATACCACTCCATCTAACTGTCGACCAATAGCTCTAACTAGCCGTGTGTGTAAAACTATTGTGCGAATGATCAATGAACTGGCACCTGGAATCAAATCATTTGATAACGGACATTCAATCTGGTTTTAGACATCAGAGGAGCACTATTGACCATCTGGTGAGATTGGAATCTTTTGTCCGAAATGTTTTTATTAACCAACAACATGCTGTATCCATATTCTTTGATTTGTAGAAGGCCTATGAAACGATATGGAAGTATGGTATCATGAAAGATCTGCGTGATATGTGTCTTTGAGGCTGTTTGTCTGATTTTATTGCACACTTTTTAGAAGACAGGAACTTCATAGTAGGCACCACATTTTCTGATGTATTTGGTCACGAAACGGGAGTCCCCCAAAGTTTTCAGTGTTATAATAAATTACCTTGCGAAGGTTTTGAATGAAAATATTGATGGATCATTGTTAGTTGATGACTTCAATATACCACGGTACAAACATGACCGCAATTGAGAGACAGTTACAATTTTGTCTCAACAAAATACACATGTGGTTACTGGAAAACGGATTCCAATTTTCCAAAGTTAAAACGTGTTTCATTCACGATTGTAGTAAACGCAAAATACATCATAATCCAGCGTTATTCTTAGATAGAACACCAAGAAGAGACCAAATGTGTATGAATAACCTTTGACAATGTACTGCCTTTTATCCCTGACATTAAAAGTCTTAACGTCAAATGTTTATAAGCTCTTGATATCCTAAAACTATTTTCAAATGCTAAATGGGATCGAGACCAAGAAACTCCATTAAATGGATGAACTAGATTATGACTGTTTTATATATGGTTCAGCCCATAAGTCCTACATTCAATTTGCAAGAGCTCGACACCATTCACCATCAAGGTCTTAGACTATGTTTAGGTGCATTTAGAACGTCCCCTATTGAAAGCCTCAATGTTGAAGCTAATGAGCCTTGTCTTGAGATCAGGCGGATAAAACTGGCACTAAAGTACGTTACAAAACTCCATTCCAATCTGACGTTAATTTGGACTGAACTAAATTGAAAAAGGCTCATACAATCTCCTTATCATAACAACAAGCTTTTATACTGTTAAAACTATGTCTCACCTTTTCAATACCGTTTCTTATCATTACATTTTAGAATATTTGAAGGAAATTAAACTATGATAAGATGCCGATTTTAAATTCTTAATGTCAGTTTTTACTGTTAACTGAGAAAGCTGACTGAAGTTTTGGTGATCTGCCTCATCACTTTTATTGCATCTTCTTTCCTATAAGAAAATATATGTTTTTCTAGCCGCGAATAGCTGCAAAGTTGCTGACGCAGCTTAAAACAACATTTACTCACTCACTCATGATGTCGGCAGTCTAGTGACTGATGATAAGTGAACCGTCCTATACTTGGGTACAGTGGCATCGATGTATCTATCGGGTGATGGCCGCCACAAGGAGTTGGCATGAAACAAGAGACAATGCTTATTCTGCATACAGGGTGACCTGCCCAAGTACCTGCCCAAAACCTCGGGCATGAAGTTGCCCTAAAGATTACCCACGGAACAATACTAGGATTAACCTCTTTGGTCAGTGTTTACACATATTTCTTCAATTAATATTTCTCCTAACAAATCGTCCCCACCTACCTGCTGTGTCATGTCAAGCTTGTCTAGAAGATAAATGTTACTTCTGGAAACTTGCAAACTTTCAATTTCTTCTTTCTTTGAATTCAGCTGACACTCCCTGGTGGAGGATGACCAGTTGACCGAGAGACATCTTGACGAGTACACACACAGTCGGCGACACTGCCGTAACGTAGTTCGACGAAATATCTGGAACACAGATCCGGGCAAAGCCAGACCCTGTGTTCCATCAAACTGTCCCGTTGCTGCCACACATATGCATAGCAAGTGTAGAATGAGAACAGGTAGAAATATGGGACTGGTATCCATTTGCTCCCGTGTTCAAGGCAGACCCAGCTCGTCCTCTGAACAAGGCAGTAATAATGCTGAGGTTTATCACTGCGAGAATCGATTGACAAGAACTTTCTTTCTTTTTTTATTTCTTGGATCCGTTTAATGCTGCAATCAACTGTATCCAGCTCAGTCATGACAATCTGCAAGTTAACGAGTCTAAACCAGACAAAACATTGATGTCAAGCCAATGTCAGTTTTCATGTCTGTCCGACGAAACGGAGCTGGAATAATACACAATAAACGTGCCGTCACCATAACAACTGTCATTGAGTCCCGTTTCAACATCCTTACAAACACATGTCCCTTTGTGAAACAAAACAAAAAACCCAGAAAGAAACATTCCCTTTGTACCATAGAATGTATGTCCAAAGTCGCCTTTGCTAAACCGACTTGAACTTATTGCTGCTTAGTCATTTGAATTATTCATGTGTTTTACATGTGGATTGTCTCATATTTGAGATTCACACAATATGTGCACGTAATGTATTTTAAGTGGACCTCGAACACATGAAATGTATTGTCATTTGCACATCGTCGTCATAAAAGCTTTCTTCACTGTAGATGTAGTAAAAGACCTTAAAGCTTTGGTTTCATTTTACATGAAAATGCAGAATGTTTAGTTTGATTTGAGCGGTGTAGTCAGCTGTATATCGAACATCAAATCCATCAGTCAAAAAGTTAAGGGAAGAAAATATGGGCGAATAACTTTTTTTCACAATGAGGACGTAAGTTTCGATGGCGATTCTTACGCCGTTCCACAACCATATACTAGTATTTTATGAAGACATCAAAATTGTTTCTACTACATTCACGTTCCGCTGACACTAAGACATTATAAATTGTTCACGGGTCACGAGGGGGACATGGGATGATGTACCCTCTATGTTTGTTTATACATAAACAAACAGAGCCCGAAGGTCGAGGTGCCAGGGGTACATAAACAAACATAGAGGGTACATCACCCCATGGGCCCCACAGGACCAGTGAACAACGTATTTATCTTACCCGAACACCTTAATGTTAATTTTGCACTATTTGAAGCACGGGTATCGGAAACCGACAACGACAAACGAGAAGAAAATAAATTTAGAGTTCTCTCCCTTCAATCGATTTGCATTCGCTAAGCATCGGTAATTTCCGTACATCATACGTGACTCAATTATTCCATTCGTAACTACTCGTGTCATTCCGGCAAGCCGGATGGTGTCTCGTACCCCTTTCTTGGCCATGTTTACGACTAAGCCCTGTCTAAGCGCAAACCGGCACGGAGATGAAAATAGTCTAGTACTATTACCAAGGAAAGATAACTCTGAATTTCCAAATATGGCTAATCCTAGAATATCCTAATATCCCGTGGGCAAAACAACTATATCATATACGTCATTCCCTTCGTAAATATGTTTCAGTGTTGAAAGTTGCTGATACTTCAGCTGAAAGTTTAAATTGTGCTTTGCATAGTTTAGCGAAATTTCTAACTTCAACCGTGCCGCCATTTTCATGCTTCGAAATGCGTTTTACTACGCGCGATTTGATTGGTTTGCCAAGATTTTTGACAATAATGGCGTTCGATAGGGGTAAGAGTCTTCTTGTAGGTCACGGAAAGAAACGAGTAGTTACGAATGTCAATTATTCGAGATAAAGAATCGCTAACACGAAGTACCAAGTGATTCCCACAGTTCGCCATTCCCAGAGGGTAACATAGAAAATGTTACTCGCTTGTAAGTAGGATGCATTGAAAATAATAGAAGCGCGCTAAGCCAATCAGAAAACGACACTTATGTGTGTCGCGGGTCCTGGCCGCTGATAAATTGGACTGAGGCATGGTTGATTAAAATCTGTTTATTCTGTAAAATACACATGGACATCAATATAATATGATGTATGGCTGAGGGGTGTATCAACTCACCTCGGCCATGGCGTGACATGAAGTGCAAATATCAAGATCGCACGAATGTTACCATTTAAAAGATGGTCTTTACAGCATTTTATGTAATATTGCACTTTGAATATTATGCGCAAATTGAAAGAAGCAGACATCACTCACACTTACTTACGTGCTGGTGCCAGTGTTTAATTAGTAATTTCGCGCAACGCGATGCCTTATAATAGAAATATAATAGATATTATATAAATACTATATATCGCGCACCTTTACGATAATACGTTTAGAGGATGACAAAGAAAGTAGACAGAAAAGGTACATACCTGTAAAATACACATGGACATCAATATAATATGATGTATGGCCGAGGGGTGTATCAACTCACCTCGGCCGTGGCGTGACATGAAGTGGCAAATATGAAGATGCCTACGTCACGGAACAGGTAATGCACGAGATGTCACGGAACAGGTAATGCACGAGATACTACTGGTATTACAACCAGAGTTAAGAGTGATAGAAGAAGCGCTCGTAAATGAGCAGAGAGGAATAACGTAAGAGATACGCAAATGTATGGGGAAATACATCCAGCGACATCCTCCCCTCCTTTGAGAAATGTTGTCCTCAACATTTAAATGCAGCAACACATTAAAACTGAACAAAACACAAACTTATACAACTAATTACGCCTTGAGCGCACAAAATGACAACTCATACAAACACTTCAAAATCCAAGGTACCAGCCACCGCTGGAAAAGTATCAACCAACCTAACCTCTTCAGCTGACGAAGCAACAGGACGAGCTGGAGAAGATGGAAAAGCCTGAATACCAAAATTAGTGACCCAATTGCCACTCCTTAACCAAGCTGGTGGAACTCTGGTACAGGTAGGCCTCCCCATATCAGAGTTCGGCAACGGCTCAGGATCAACTGTGTCTTCAACAATGGTATCAGAAGCGGAAGATGTGTTGAGCCCTTGTTCAGCTGAAGCAGATGACTGTTCCACAGGGGTTGATGGGATTGCTAAACTGCGTGATGTTCCAGGTGATTCTGTGAAAGCTGGAGATGAATCTTGAAATCCATATACAGTTCCAACTGTTTCAAACGTAGAATCTCCAGTTCCTGTTACGTCTTGCGCTTCAAATGCATCGGTAGCATGTACTGTGGATGCCTCCGGTATAGGAGTGCCTGGTAGCATCATCATCATCTCGCAAACACTTTCTTCATCTGAATCGTTCAGTTCTTGGAATTCCATATTTTTCAAGGACATTGACTTTCTCGTTCCTGTTCTTCTGTTTGTCTGTGGCGCTAATGGTTTAACTGGAACTGACACAATAGGAAGAAGCATATTCCGGTGCAAAGTTTTTTTTGAACTCTTGCCATCTTCCTGCTGCACAGTGAAAACTGGGATCTCTTCATTCGGTTGATTTACTACAGTGAATACTTCCCGTCCCCACTTGTTTGCAAGCTTGTGTTTTCCAGTGAGTCCTACTAACCGAATGAGAACTCGGTCACCACGTTGAAGAGTTGAGGCGCGCACCTTTGTGTCATATCTCTGCTTGTGTCGTCGGCCTGCCTTACAGGCTTCCCTTGACGCACTTTCGTAAGCAAAGTTCAAACATTTCCTCAGATTATTAACATACTCCCTTTTTGTGTGATCACCATGAGTGTTGTCTATTCCCAGGAATGCATCAACTGGCAGTCGTGGATGTCGACCAAACATCAGGTAGAAGGGTGAAAATCCTGTCCTGTCATGTTTCGTGGCATTGTAGGCATGTACCAGCGGAGATACATAACTCTTCCAATCAGCTTTCCTGTCATCCTCGAGAGTTCCAAGCATGTTGAGAAGTGTCTGATTGAATCGCTCACACATTCCATTACCTTGGGGATGATATGGTGTTGTTCGAGTTTTCTGTATTCCGGTGATATGGCAAAGCTCCTTGATAATGTTGCCTACGAAGTTTCTACCTTGATCGCTGTGTAGTTTGGCAGGAAATCCGTAATGAACCAGGAAATTATCGAAGAGAACTCTTGCTGTTGTCTTGGCGGATTGGTTCTTAGTAGGAATGGCAATGGCGTAACGTGTAAAATGATCAGTGATGACCAAAATATTTCCAAAACCTCCTTTCGATTCCTCCAATTGCAAGTAGTCCATGCAAACAAGTTCCATTGGGCACGTGGTTTGAATGTTCACTAGTTCAGCAGATCGTTGTGAAGTTGGTGATTTCCTTCTGATACAGTTTCCACATTTTCTGATGTAACTCTCCACATCCTCGTTCATTCCAGGCCAGTAAAACCTGTTGCGGATTAAGTCAAGAGTACGATCTCTGCCTTGATGTCCTGAGTTGTCATGAATTGCCTTGAGAACCGTTTCCCTTTGATGTCTTGGAAGAATGACCTGATTAAGAACTTCATCCTTGACCTTCACACGTCGATAGAGTCATTCATAGTCAACTTGTCCCATTCCAGAAGAAGCTTTCCAACTGAAGGAGTCTCAAGTGATCTCAACCTTGAAGTAAGCTTGTGACCTTTCATGAATAGTTGTACAACTCTGGGGATGGTTTGGTCTTTGGATTGTTCCTTCTTCCAACTGTTGATGTTAGCTTACAAAGTTATTGATGGTTCTTTGGGTAAAACTGCATTCTCATCAAAAGATAGACTCTCTGCTTTGTTGCAGGTTGTGGTGTGCACATGACAAATGGCCTTGATGCTCGGGATATCAACGTTCCTGAATGCTTCCTGATAGTCAGACCGTCGAGACAAACCATCAGCATCTTGGTTTCTTGTTCCCTGACGATACGTAATCCTGAAGTCATACGCTGATAAAGCCGCCAGCCACCGATGACCTGTAGCATCAAGTTTCGCAGTTGTCAGGACGTACGTTAAAGGGTTGTTGTCTGTTTTGACTTCAAATTTATTCCCATAGAGATATTCGTGGAATTTATCAGTGACAGCCCACTTGAGAGCTAAGAACTCCAGTTTATGTGCGAGTTTTCCTAAGAGCTCGACTAGCATAGGCAATAACTCTTAATTTCCCTTGTTGTTTCTGATACAGTACGGCCCCCAATCCATCTGCACTTGCATCCGTATGTACCTCAAACGGTTGAGTGTAGTCGGCGTAGGCTAGAATCGGTGGTTCTGTCAAGTGTGATATCAAAGTTTCAAAGGCATGTTGGTGCTCCTCTAACCATGTCCACTCGTCCTTACATGTAGTCCGTCTCCGTTTCAGGGGTTTAGCTATCAAAACGATGATAGTACCCGGTAAATCCAAGAAATCTTCTTACGTCATTGGTATTCTTTGGAACAGGCCAGGTTTTGAGTGCAGTTGTCTTTTCTGGGTCTGTCTCTATACCATTTACTGATACAATGTGTCCTAGATAATTGATCCTTTCTCTGAACAGTTCACACTTAGATGGTTTCAGCTTGAGTCCATGATCTTTCAAGCGTTGAAACACTGCTTCCAACCTCTTCATGTGTTCTTCAACAGTATCAGAGAATATCATTATCTCATCCAGATATAAAAGACATTCTTTAAGATTCAGATCTCCCATGCACTTTTCCATCAGTCTCTGAAATGCTGCTGGCGCATTGGTGAGACCAAACGGCATCCTGTTACATTCATAAAAACCTAATGGTCCGACAGAAAATGCAGTTTTCTCCTTGTCCTCTTCTTCGAGCTCTACTTGCCAGTATCCCGCTCGAAGATCAAGCTTACTGAACAGTCTAGCACCAGACAAACAATCCAGAGTCTCATCAATCCTTGGAATGGCATACGAATCCCGAATTGTCTGTCCATTAATAGCTCTTAGGTCAATGCAAAAGCGTAAAGTGTTGTCATGCTTCCTTACCAGTACCACGTTAGAAGAGTAAGGGCTGTGGGACTCTCTGATAGCTCCACAAGCAAGCATTTCATGTAGATGTTCGCGAACTTCTTCAAATAATCCAGGAGGGATTCGTCTATGTGGCTGTTTGAAAGGGATGTCATCAGTCAGCTTGATTGAGTGCTAAGTCTGTGATAACTTGAAGACATAATAGAGTCCCAGCGCTGTAGCATCTCTGAAACTTGCTGCTTCTGTGTATCATCAAGTGGACTATCCGACAAATCAAACTTACAACTGCCACTTGAAGAAGTGTCCTGTGGTGATTGAGTAGGTTTGTCTACAGGTACATCAATAGGTACTTGGGTAACAACACGAACCTGCTGTAGCTGACAGAGTTTAGCCTTCGGGGGGAATGGTAATAACTCGGGCGGATAGGTTGCAGCATCTAACTGGAATCCTTGATGTGTTACCATGTTTACCAACCTCTACCACTCGTGGACATATGGAAAGACCTGTCTGTAAATCCGAATCAGCTTTAAGATGTTCTGTGACAGCAATGTTACTTCCAGGTATATGACGTACAAGACCGGTGATGGTGATCATCTGATTAGGTTGAATGGCTATAGGCTTATTCCTAGTTGACTTGACTGTACCCAATACTCCCTTGTGACAGATGGAATACAGAGCTGTTGTCCACTCATTTGGCACGTCCTTCGAGGTATCTTGCAAATCAGACTTTAGACGCTTGATGACATTCACTCCAATGCAAAGTGGAACTCTTTGGTTGTACTCTGTGTCCTTGGTGATCAACACTGGTATCAAATATTCAACATCATAAATAGGAATGTAGATGGGAGCCTCAATATAACCTGTGTATGGAATCAAGTTGTCTCCAGCACCCATGATGTCAAGTTCAAACTCTGTTAATGACTTGCGTTCCAAATCAGATAGTGTTGACTGGTAGTATGCTTCACTTACGGATGTTATCATGGAACCTGAATCCAGAAGGGCAAGACAATCAAATCCAGCAATAGCAACCATAGCCTCATTAGCATCACCGATCATCCTGTCTCTGAGATAAATTTCTTTATTAGGGCTGTGTTCTCTCTCGGTCTCTACTTGCCCTGCAGTAGGTGGCCTCTCTAATTTAAAGAACCTCCTGGTTTCCCTCTACCTCGCTTACCACGACCTCGACCTCTAACTGGATGAAAACTGTCAGCAGCAGGATTGCCCCTCTGTGCCTCTAGTACTGTAAGTCGGTCCAAGATCTGTCTCAAGATTTCATTCTCCACAGGAGGTGGTGGTGGTGGTGGTGGTGTCTGTTGTCGCCTAAGTTCTAACTTGTCCAGTTTCTTGATAACCTCTGATAACTGTTGTGCTATCTTGTAAGGAGAATCTGAGTCTGAAGTCCGTTGTGGATCAGTCACCTTAGTTTGATGAATAACCTTGACCTTTGACTTGTGTACATGCAGGGAACGATCCTGAAGCTCATGCTCTATCTCCCTGACAGTCTGTATAAGGTCTTCAAATCCTTGTCCAGAGTGGAAAGCAGGTCTTGTGGCATTCTTCAGAGTGTCTCTAACAAGTCCGGTCCAGAACCTGTTCCTTAGGATACTATCCCTGGTGTGGACAAAGGTAAGATAAATGTCTGTGGTAACACTAGTTTACCTTAGAATCCTGCATTGATCCAGGCATGTAGCGACCTCATGATTTTAATTGCAACTGGAAAAATCACTGTCATCAGTCCAGGACCATTAAGTTTATGGGCTGTTAAAACGGTGTCTTAACTTGACCCATGAGGTATTGAGGCTATCTGATGTTTGGTGAGAAAGAAACATGTGACGTGGCGGACATTCCCTTGGCATCTCCCAAGTAGGGGATATCTCCTTATGGGTCCCAGGCCCATTACCCTCTTCGTGAACACTAATCTCAAATTGGATACAAGGAAGTATGGATTGAGTGAGTGAGTTTACCCTGCTTTTAGCAATATTCCAGCAATATCACGGCGGGGGACACCAGAAATGGGCTTCACACTTTGTGCCCATGTGGGGAATCGAAGTATGGAAGGAAGTTTAAGTTAAGCTTTAGATGTCTGATTTTAGATGTCCCTTTCACCGGGGTACCCAGTTGGATCTGCAAATATAGGGGATCGGTATAATCTATTTGTTTGTATCATGTAACACATGTTTTATTTGGGTTTACAGATTCTAGTACCTTTGTTCGGTTGTCCCATCCGGGATTCGAACACACACCCTCAGAGTAAGACACCTAATTGCCAGCACACAAACCCTGTGGAAGCCTAACCCGCTCAGCCACCGCGGCTTCCACAAAATGGAAGTGGGACAACTGGTAATCCAGACCACGGACGTTGGCGTACCCCTCTGATAAGTGTAAATTTGGCACAGCTCTGAATACACAATGCCATTTCGAAAGTGCTCAAATATAACACATGTTATATTTGGGATTACAATTTCTCAGTACAGTTTCTAGTACTTTTGTTTGCTGATTGTATGTGCTGACGATGAGGTGCCTGACTCTGAAATTAGGTGCCACTTTCTAAATGGCATTGTGTTATATTCAGATTTAGAAGATAAAGCTACTCTGTTTTCAATTTTGCGGTCCTTTATCGTTGATTTAAGACCGCTAAATGTAATTTTAAAAACCGAACGCGTTAGCTTGAGGTTTTACATTAAACATTTAGCTTTATCTTCGTTCTAGCACGGCTGATAAGCGTTTTAAAACCGAACTGTTTGGTGCGCAAGAACGAAAGGCGCGAAGGGGCCTTTTAACTGGAAATTGCTTTGAATCGTCCAGGTTGTGTAATGCGCGAAATAAGACATTTTCAACAACATAAATGCTTTATTTCAGGAATGAGTATGCTTGTATTTGTAACAAGTAGCATACATAAATTAAAAAAATACACTTTATACAGTGAGCAAGTACAATTATTTGCTTTTTCTCAAGCGAATTATTGATCACCCCTACTGTATGACAATCGACTCGCTAACTTTATTCACGGAAGTAATTGTTGATAACCACCCTACTATTCCCAATTTGGACAAGACCTGACATGCCACGTTTTATGTGGGATACATGGACAGTGGAAGTGGAAGGACTGGGCATTACGGCCGGGACAGATTAGGACGTGTGGACCGACGTGTGTTGTCGACATCAACACGCGTAGATCTGGACCCGATTTGAATATACTACCGCTTTTGCGCTGCTGATGGATATTCCAGCTTCGTAGTTTCTTCACTGGGATCAGGGTCAAGAAATTCTTCTTCAAACCGTTCGCTTTTTACTTAAAAACACCAAAGATGCTGCCGAGATAGAAATTGCCGATGTCCGACATGTTTGTTTACAAACAATAGGGTCAGCGAGTTCTTTGTATTCATACGCGGTGAATCGGTGATTTTAATTAGCGGTCTTAAACTGCCATTTAAGTACGGTTTTGATCTCAGCCAATCAGAATCGAGTATCACACAATGTCGTGCTAGAATGATGGATAAAGATTCGGAGAGATGACAAATTCTGCACCTGACGGATATAATGTTCCGCACCACTGGAATCACTGGTCACTGCCGCCTATGCTTAACTTTCACAAAGTGAACGTTCCCAGTAGACCGAGGTCAGGAAGTTTATAAACCCGTACAAATAATATTATATAAACCAGTTTCAGGAACTTACAGATCGGATTCTTTTATTTCTTATAGCATCTTCCCTGCGTTTTGCTTCCTTTCCTGTAATCTGCCGACGTCGATCGTCCCTCTTGCTCTTCCAGATTATCCAAAAGGCTTCTATTAAGAAAAGCAAATGAGTTCATTTTGATTCGTCCAATAATAGATAATTACAATCCTACAAACATTCATTATTTTGATCATTATCATATTCACCATGCATCAAACCAAGTAATAAGTAATTGTGGTATATGCATTACTGAGAGGGTATGATAAGTTTTCTATTAACCTGATCGACATGAATATGTAGAAATTATGCACTACATAATGGTATGGTATGCTATTTCAGTTCTACTAGATAACTGACAGAATGAAATAATTATATGCTTGATTTACCTAAATATGAACAAGAAACGAGTTGATGACAATTTTAGTTTGCATTTATGTGTCAATGACATCTCTAATCTCATAAAATCCAAAATATATATTGATTATGATGTCGAGCAATAATAAAACTTGGAGAAAGTTATTTTACCTTAAGTAAGTAACTTTTAATGGATTGTCATGGGACTCCAAGGACTTTTCCATGATTCTTCTCACAACAGCCTAAAACACATTTGGATCATGAACATATGTCGATTGGTAATATTTTCCACCTAATTATCATGAATTACTTGTTTTATCTATATTTGTTGCCATGCTGCATATAACAATATCAGACTCAACGTACAGAAACACACAGGCATACTTGTCTTATGGTTATATTTTAACGGATTCAGCCGGTATCAACAATAATGTTGTTGTTTTTACAGATTTCACACCAAAATGCAATGTCCACATTAATAACCGTGAGCGAAATCGAAATGCGAGCGCACCGTTACTGTAAGATAAAGGTTACTACCGAAAACGTTTAATTCGATTCAAATTGACTGCTATGATAAGAAAATAATGAATTTCATCTGAAACCTACCTGACAAGGACGGGGTACTGCTAATTCCTGTCCTGGGTTTCCGTTGAGATCGCTCAAGTTCCCGGATCTTTGGTTCCAAAGCTTCGATTGTCAAGTATGTTCCCATCTGTCAAGAAAACTGTAGCAAGTATGCAGACTGCCATTTCTACTACCTTACTCTCATAGACTTTACTTTAAAAAAACAACAACGAAGTTCTTTCAAATCTCGCGCGTGTACGTTTGAACAAAGATGGCGGCATTTCAAACAAAGACTTATGGGTACTCAATCATATTTTTTGTCAATTCTATTGTAAACATGCCAATAGTCTGCTTACCCTTCACAAGTTTAGAAAAACACTGATAACTGCAATATGTGTTTATGTCAATTGTTTGTTTTACAATGTCCGTCACATCTCGCGGGGCCTCATTCATTCCAAATCAAGCGCTTCCGGTTTCGGGACAACAATTTTAGTACGTGGTCTGACTGCCAGGTGGGCAGCACCTGCTCCCTCGACCGTGACGGACCCAGGGACTGGGCAGATGTCCTTTTTGACATAATTTCTTCAACTTAAACAATGAAACAATAAGAACGGTGGATGTATCTCCCGTAATAAAGCACTCCAGCAGCGTAAACGTTTTTTTCAGATTTTCCGATGCGTTGATCGTATGATGACCGATCCAATTTGATCCTATTTCTGTGTTTTTACCTCGATATTTAATCCTATCAAGAAACAATGTGATGTTTGATGACCTATTATTTTAAAACCATACAGCGTATATCGCTAAGATTTTGTAGGCAATTAACACTGCATGCAATACAGCGATTACTACTCCCTTGCTGTAACCGTGTTTGGTGATATAAACCTACACCCGTTTATTTGTCATCATTCACTTGATGGTCAGTTGGTGAATTTATAACAGGTATAATTAGTGGTAACATCAGGCAACACTCAGATTACCCTACAAAGATTCCGATTTAGCATTTCTCACGTCTGCACTAAATATTCAACATTTTAAATTGAGGTCTTACGTACTACATATTATGTAATATATGCATGGATGTGCAGGAAAAGGAATTATCAGCTGAGTTAAAAAAAAGAACACAGATGAAAGGATTAACCGATAACACGCTAATCGGTTTATTACTTTTATCTTGCACGACGTATTTGTCAAAAGGGCCCTGTCAAAAGGTAGGGTTTATGTTTGAAGAGTTACTAACGTATACTGAAGAGGTTTATTACCGTGGAGTAGACATTTATGATGTTTGTAACAACAATAAGGGCGGCACGCAGGTATTTTCAGGTTGACCGCATTTGGAGAACATTAGACATAATTTGTGATGATAAGCATGCAGGTAACACTAAATTCCCAAGCTGAAAATATAATAAATTGTACAACGAAGTGATAAACGTAGAAAATACCAGATTTTAGAGAATATTTTACTTTATTCATGATATGGCAACAACCATATAATTCATTAAAGTGACATCTTAGCACAAATTATTTTAATCATCATTATGATAAAACAATTTCATAATACATGTACATAGTACGCATCCAGTCTACACTGCGAACGCAATTACACTTATTCTGCCTGAAGACAAATCATCATTGTCACAGCGGATATTTATACCGTTATATCATTGTTGACACGTTTGTGGTTACGTATGTCAGGATATTTGGTGACTATATCATCGACAGTGGAGACAGTTGAGTCTCCAAAACATACCAGGACATCCAAGATGCAGCATTTCTCTAAAGTGTACCATACATAGATATCTTCTATCTCGTGTAGTCGGAATAAACTTTTCATCTACAGATGTAACTGCTGGTTTGCCATAATGAAAGTGATGAATTTGAAAGTATGGCCAGCATATTATGTACCCAAATTGATGAGTTGGTGCTTACTCATACCAAATAATGACAATCAATGATTGTCAAAACAAGCTAATTGATTTTCATTATGTAAGTGAACAAGGGGTGAGTTCGTGTCACCTATTTCGTTGGGTAGCTCAGAAAGCTAATCCCTTAAAACAACATGCACCGTCAGCCCTCCAACATCAAAGTATTTTCACTGTAATAACAAAGGTCTACTTCCAGGTGAGACATTACTGAATACACCCACATTCTGTCATGTAAACACAGCCGCCTTCCTTGGAGGATTAACCGACAATATTTGATTTTTTAAAAGAATTGTCGACTTATGTAAACAATTGTCAGGTGTATTATCTTTGGTGTCCAATGAAAGACATTCAAGTGACATGGGACAGGTTTTTGGGCAGCTGCAGATGAATGGCATATCGTTCCATTATGTGGATACTGATGGATACATTTCTCGAACAAGGTAATAGCCCATTAGTTTTGTTATAACATTAGTTGTTTTTAAGTTTGATGTCTGTATTTTGTTTTTATTTTTCTTGTAGCATTCAACAAAATCATTCCACTTCAATGTTTTTCGCCGTGAAGTTTTTCTAGGCGAGACAGACAACATGTACTAAGTCACACTTATGGCAAATGTGTGTGAAATATGATTCCCTTATATTTTAGGTACTCTATAACATATCTAGAAATTACAGTCATTTTATAAATTTATAAGGTTCCAAAGTGCTTATAAACATAATAATGGATTAATAATGATAATGCTATAATTAAAAGGCAAAACGTTCATTGACTTCATTTTCTTTCAATCCTAAGAGTATTCAATACTGACAGATGAAGTTAAACTTAAATATATTTTATCTCTATAAGTCTACTGTATAATTTGTTGTGGCCTGTATTATGTTCCTTATTGAACATTTACGAAACTATTGTCCTTTTTAGTACAGCTATGTGTAATGTGCATAACCACTCCCAGCTAGTTGTATTAGCATATGCATCACGTTGAGAAACATTACAAACGGAAAGCCAATGGGTAACTGAAACCTAATGGAGCCTTACCGGTTCCCCAGTAATTTATAAGTTTAAGGTATCTGTAAGTTTTCCTAACAAAACATAAAGCAGACAAAGTAGAATCTTAAGTTTCCATATTCTTTCAATTAGGTTTAACTTTTCCTGAAATTAATTTTGTTTCATGTGACAATATCTTTTTTTGAATTCTGGTGAAACACTGAGATCATTAAAGTGAAACCTATATACATGTAATACATAGACAATTTAACGTAGGTTAATGTAGGTTTCTGGATATATGCCGTATATACTGGTATATACTGAGTCAAAGTAATTTCCTCTATGTTCGTTTCATTCAAGTTCCCATGAATGATGGTTTCCAGTTGCTTTTTGCAATGGAAACTACCAATGATACTTTACTGTAGGTTTCCCTTTCTGGAAACTAACTTTGTTGGTTTCCGGCAGTTTCCAGTCGCTGAAACTAACCTTGTTGGTTTCCGGCAGTTTCCAGTCGCTGAAACTAACCTTGTTACTTTCAGCAAAAGGAAACAGCCGGAAACCAACAAACACAGTTTCCGCGAGCGGAAACCAACATGATTCTCACATTAGCCTGTTTCAGGTAGGTTTCCGGAAAAGTTTTAAACTGTGACGGTAAAAGTTGTACGTACCAACAGTGTAGATAACGGTAGACGTTGTACGTATCAACAATAAAGACAACGGTAGAAGTTGTACGTATCAACAGTGAAGATAACGGTAAAAGTTGTACGTATCAACACATCCTATGTTCATCACTTGCTTGATAACAAAAATTCTTTGATATAATGTTCCGCACCACTGGAATCACAGTGGAATCTGAAAGTCGACAATGCCGCCTATGCTGGTCGGTAATATTGTAAAGATTCGAATCAATAGTTCAGAAAGACATCTTTTCGAATGACATTTAGTATCTGCAATACTAAGGACAAGAAAGATCCCATATATATGCCTCTCAAAGATATGTATGTCATTTGCTTGATAACAATACGAAAGTTTCAACAAATAACAGGTGCCCACCAGCTTTGGTTTTTAACAAATGATATGCGTGATCCTCCTTAATCTTTGATATAATGTTCCATGACACTTGAATCAGGCACAGTGGAATCTTTTTGGCAATAATCGAGACTGAATATTCTTTGTTAGTGAGGTATGGTATTCATATGATAAAAGGTTGCCCTTTTCATCACTGTCATCATACTAATTCATGAAACCTTTACAATTTGGTGTGCCATGTCTAATGGATTTAACATCTAAGGCTTGTCAACAATTCATGAGGCTCGAAGCGACAAACCCTTTCCACACGAGATGCCTGATGGTTATTTAGACGTTGGATGGTAACACAACAACGTATGGTATGGATTTACAACTTCTTTATTATTTACATCACGACGTTTCTGGGCTACTTCTTGTCCCTTCCACACGCTAGAAGTAGCCCAGAAACGTCGTGTTGTAAATAATAAAGAAATTGTAAATCCATACCATACGTTGTTGTGTCTTTCCACACCCACAAGAAAGTCGATTGTACAATTGTGACTAATCATGAGTACATATATGTACAGCTGTACGATGTGAAGCAATGTGTGTACTCTCCAAATGCGTTTTTACATAAACGGGTTTGCTCTCAGTAAAAACACGTTTATGTCTGTGTCTTCGTCTTTGACTAACTGAATTGTTAAACACCAAGTGGATAACTTGCATCGTGTGTTTGCTGAAATGTGAAGTTTCAGAATGTGTAAGACACAGATTACTTCCCCCGTGTCTGTCATATAGCATTCACATTGCTATAGCATGCTATCGATATTTGATATTGATTGGAAGGACGATCTAAGAATGTGATTATTTCTCTTCAGTCACGTGCGTCCCTCCCGACTTGCCGCTATGTTATTGTTCTCTATGCTGAGACCCTATAAGACGAAATATTATGGATGTTAACTTCTTCTCTATTCTTTATTCTATTCTATACATAATACAGAAGAAGTTGACATGCATAATATTTTGTCTTATGCTTGAATACCAGCCTCTATATAATAATAATAATAATAATAATTATAATAATAAGCATATCTTAAACTACATGATGGCATGGCTCGTTGCTTTTACTACCGTCTCCGACATGCCTGTGGCTTTGACTCCGAGGTCCATCCACGGTACGACCCTGAACATGTCCAGGGCGTCATGGAAAATGATGCTTTCAAACTTCTCTGGAATATGCCCATATACAGCCTGAGGAGAATTCCAGCCAGCAAACCTGATCTTGTCCTTTTTGATAAAGCCAATGAATTTATATATATCATTGAATTTTCTGTCCCTTTTGACACCAATGTGATTGGCAAGATTCAGGAAAAGCATACTAAGTATGCGGACCTCGCCTTTGAAATGTCTCGCTTGCATCCCAAGTACACTGTCGTCAGGCTCCCCATTGTTCTCGGTGCCCTTGGTTTGGTACCTCCTGATCTTTTGGCGCAGATCAGGAGAGTGCCCGGGGTTCTCCACCGGGAGTACAGCTCTTCTGACACCCTGGGTAATGCAGAAGGCTGCAGTGTTGGGGAGCCTTCATATTCTCCGTAAAGTTCTTGGTGGGTTCGACTAGGCAGCGTTTCCTGGGAGAAGTTCCATTCGCTATCTGGGCTGCGTGTAGAGGGGCAAGGGCCCTGAGTTGATGATTTGCATATCCTGTTGACTTGCTCCTGCAGTGAAAGGTCTGCGTCAATCCGAACTCCGAGGTCTTTCACAAGTCTCGATGTAGACACTTGTGCTGAACAATTGTGACTTCATTTCTGAGATCAGTTAGGTGATGCTTTCTGCCAACAAGTAGAACCTCTGTTTTTTCATCATTGAGAGTTAGTGTGTGGCCGTTCATCCATGATTTTATTCCGGCAGTGCAGAGTTCTATTTGTTGGACGGCTGGTGATTGTAACGCAGGTGTGAAAGACTTCCAGAGTTGGGTATCATCTGCATACGAATAGTTCGAGATTTTGAAGCTGTTGATGACGGATTGAAGCTGGTTTGTATAGATGAGAAAGAGGACTGGACCTAGGACGGAGCCCTGAGGTACACCACACGAGAGAAAGGTCTTGCCAGACAGTTTATCTGCAACTGATACAAGTTGACTCCTGTCTGTCAGATAGGACTGGGTCACTCAAACAGCTGCAGGTTGTTACATTTGATGATCTGATGAGAAGTCTAACTTTGTGCTGCGAGAATGGTTCAGACAGGGTTGTTCCAGTGAACTCAGACTGAGTGCCTTTGTCTTTTGACTGGACTGTTTCCATGAAAGAGAGTTTTAATGTTTCGGACTTTGGATTCAAAATAGCTGTCATTGCTAATTTAGAGAAATCATCTGAATCTGGGAGAACACATTCTCTATTTGTGCTCAAGAGAGTATTCATAAAATTATGAAGATTTTAATATCTTTGATCGAAACTTGGAAGTTAATTTGGTAAATTGTTCTTCTTATCGACCAGAAAGGCAAAGTGTTTGTTGTAGTTTTAATTGCAAGGGAAATCGACGTCGATGATCAAAGGGTCGATAGAAATGTAAATCATTACCAACGCAGATGTAAATGGTGATGAATACATCAGTACCATGGTTGGAAGAAAAGGTCTCTAGTAAAACTCCATTTCCAAATAATACTACGGATATCCAACAATAACCTCAACCGTAGCTGCTATTCCATATGTGCACGGTGTGCAGGGTCCATACAATTTTGTAAATATGAATAAATATCTCACACCGCGTCTCTTTATACTTCTAGAAAAAAGTGTGCTCGACAGTAAGTTAGTCAGCGGTTGTAACATTTGTATTAAGGTTTCACTTTAAACATAATTAGTACTTACCTGTCCCCAACAGACCTGCGAACGAAATGGCCACTCAAGAAAACTGTGGCTCAATCTCTTTTCCGTATTAAATTGATGTGTGTCAATCCTCACAAAATCAAATGTAGAATAGAAACATGAGAACAGGTTTATATGTTAATGACCTGAGTTTATCATCTACATGTATACGCTAAAATCTGGGGTGTTAGAACGATAGGCCAACGATATAATCACCAAATAATTCCATTTTAATATTCTTACAAGAAATCTTTGAAGTATATCGGCCATGGCCTCGCCGGCGCTTCAAAGGATAATTGAGACTGGGTATTTTCTGGCATTTTCCTCACGCACCTTTATGGTTTGTCCAATGCATCATGGCGTCCATAGTTTCATTTTACTAAACACATTAAACTTGACGCAGTCCATCATTTTGCGAATAACCTTTCCAAGATGAAAGTGTTAACAGTGCTAGTTATCGCTTTGCGGGTTCTTCGTGGCACCGCCTGTATATACACCGCCTCTGAAGGCGATGCTAATATCTGAAACATATTTCTGTCTGATCCTTGCAGAGTGGTGGCTACTTTAATCCTTCAAAGAGAAAGAACTCTAATGTCTGAATCAATATTCTAATATCTTCTAATTAAGAACAAAACGATTACTATTCCGAATTTGTATTCACATGGAGCCTTGTTTCACCTTTTGCAAAGATTATATGCCAATGGCCATACACATAATTTATCACAATATGCAGTTATGTGGGGAATAGAACCCGTGTCTTAAATGAACGCTGTGACACTTCGCTGCCAATATGGCGATGTGAAATCTGCATCTAAAATTAATTCAATTTTATACTAATGTTCATACACATGTTTTTACCACAAACCAGAGTACCACAGGTACTTCGACGGGATATTCATATTAGTATATATTCATATATGCCCTAGCCAAGTACTTTAAATATAGTTGGTTTTCCTAGAGGATCAACCAGAAAACTAAAAACTCAAAAAAGTGTACAAGCACTACGCTTACGCCGATTCACGGCGCAGTTCCCCCTCCGCTGCCCAGCATCCACTCTTCCTTAGTTTCGCTAATGGATTTCATATGGCTTTGTAGGATGGACATCATCCGGGCTCTGCATCTTCTTTTTTGGTTGGAGTTCAGAAACTTCTCTCTCTTCAGAATTACAGTAATGAAGAAATTGTTGAAGTTGTCTCGCTTCATTTGTCATATGTAGCTTTAAGTTGGTCTTGAGGTCTTCCCGGTAAAGAGTGAGCGTGTGAGTTTAGTTTTAGCAATATTCCAGCAATATCACGGTGGGGGACACCAGAAATGGGCTATACACATTGTACCCATGTGGGGGATCGAACCCGGGCCTTTGGCGTGACGAGCGAACGCTTTAACTACTAGGCGTATATGGGCCGAACTTAGACCATGCACCTGCATTTATTCAGAATAAAAAAAAATGAATAAAATTCTGAAGATATATTCGGCAGGAGGCCGATCTTTTGACATATTTTGATGCACCATCGTGCGAAACAAAGCTGCACATTGGTTGTGTCGTGCTTGTATCCTGACAACATGAGAGTTGTTCAATATCGACCAAATCTTGGTTAAACCGACCAAACAGGTTCATGAAATATTCATTTTCTTCTTCATGGTCAATAGGTAAATAGGGTGTTTCTTAGAGACTTAGTCTAGTAGATGAAATCAACTATCATATATTTTCATGTCATGTAATAAAAGAAGAAAGGAGACGCTTTTCCCCTGACTTAAAATATAAGATATTCAATGATCACAAAAAGGATAGTTTTTCCTCTTTAGGTTCAACGCTGTCATCGGTAAGTTAGTCAGAGCTGAGATGCTCTGCTTGGCGCAGTAGATACCTGTTTATGGGGGGATATATGTATAGAATAAGCAAAAGAAAGACAGGAGGTTGGGTTTCTTGGAAATGCAGAAAACCTGATGCTAATTTGGCTCAAATTGGTACATGAAGTGTATTGATACTGTTTAAATGTTATAATTCAATTTACAATGTAGTGCTTTACTGTTCTTAAATGACAAATGCTAATTTCGCTAAAATGTGTACATGAAGTGTATTGATGCTGTTTAAATGTTATGATTTCATTTACAATTTAGTGCTTTACTGTTCATAAATGACTACATGCTGAATCCGCTTTTTTGTCGTTTCTGTTTTCTGTATACCCCGTGTGACCGTAACAACATTTTAATCCCACTGTAACTAGTCAGTGGTGCGTGGTGACTCCTGACTGAATATTCTTCAAAGTTCTGTATACTGTAGACAGAGGAATGTCATGTCTACCAGCTAAGTCTTTTGCATTAGTCACACCCCTATCAAAATCATCTAGAGCCAGCTTTCTTTTCTCTACTGCTGTCATGTCAACACAGGAAGCCGTCTGCTACACCAGAGGAGATAACTCCTGATGTAGCAAGGTTCATTCTTAAGCCTACAAGAGCTGTTTAAATGCACTTATATATACAAAAGAACTATATCCACTGGCATATGCACATGTTAGGCTTCAAACATTTCTGTTTTGCAAAGAATCAAGCACGTTTTGTACGCTTAGCAATGAATTATGCGAGTACGATACGATTCCACAAGGCAAATGTGCGTTTCGGCGATTGTCATGGCCAACACTAACAGAGAATAATCAGACTCGATTATTATTACCAAAAAAGATCCACTGTGTGTGATTCCAGTGTCGTGGAACATTATATCAAACACTAAAGGGCCGCCTGCATATCATTTGTTAAAACACAAGCTGATCAAGCAAGTGACGTCAAGAGTATCTTTGAGAGGCATGTATACGAGTTGTTGATCTACATATCTTATCCTTAATATTGCAATTACTAATTAACTTATAAAGAAGAAGACTTTCTGATTTATCGATTCAAATCCTTAAGTGACTTCTCAACACATCCCCACATTATTACCGACCAGCTCAGGCGACAAGTTCGATCAGACTTGTCGACTTTCAGATTCCACTGTGCGCGATTCCTTTGGTGCGGAACATTATATGAAAGAATCGGGCGCCGTCTTCGTAGATTTCCTTAAAACCCGAGATGATGGTCATGTGTGCTTGACATAAGTTTCGTTTTCCTATCAAGCACGTTATGTACATAGTATGCTTGAGAGGGATTGTGTACAACTAGAAGTTGTTGACCCATACAACTTCTATCGCTATCTTCACTTCTATCGTTATCTTCACTGTTGATTCATACAACTTCTATCGTTATCTTCACTTCTATCGTTATCTTCACTGTTGATTCATACAACTTCTATCGTTATCTTCACTTCTATCGTTATCTTCACTGTTGATTCATACAACTTCTATCGTTATCTTCACTTCTATCGTTATCTTCACTTCTATCGTTATCCTCACTGTTGATTCATACAACTTCTATCGTTATCTTTACTTCTTTCGTTATCTTCACTGTTGATTCATACAACTTCTATCGTTGTCTTTACTTCTATCATTATCTTCACTTCTATCGTTATCTTCACTGTTGATCTATACAACTTCTATCGTTATCTTCACTTCTATCGTTATCTTCACTGTTGATTCATACAACTTCTATCGTTGTCTTCACTTCTATCGTTATCTTCACTTTTGATTCTTACAACTTCTATCGTTGGCTTCACTTCTATTGTTATCTTCACTGTTGATTCATACAACTTCTATCGTTATCTTCACTTCTATCGTTATCTTCACTGTTGATTCATACAACTTCTATCGTTGTCTTTACTTCTATCATTATCTTCACTTCTATCGTTATCTTCACTTCTATCGTTATCCTCACTGTTGATTCATACAACTTCTATCGTTATCTTCACTTCTATCGTTATCTTCACTGTTGATTCATACAACTTCTATCGTTGTCTTCACAGTTGATTCATACAACTTCTATCGTTGGCATCACTTCTGTTGTTATCTTCACTGTTGATCCATACAACTTCTAACAACATCAACTTCTAATGAATCGATTCTCGATGTGACTTGTCAATACATCTCTGCATTATTACTGCTTAGTTAAGGAGACGAGCTGGGTCTGCTTTGTCGACTTCAAGTACACGGAGCAAATGGATGCCAGTACCATTTTTCTAGCTGCTCTGATTCTACACTTTTTTTTATGTGTGGCATCAGAGGGAAAGTTTGATGGAACACAGGATCTGGTTTTGCCGGGATCTGTGTTACAGATATTTCGTAGAACTACGTTACAGCAGTGCCGCCGACTCTGTGCGTACTCGTCAAGATGCCTCTCCGTCAATTGGTCATCGTCCACCAGGGAGTGTCAGCTGAATTCAAAGAATGGGGACGGGGAAAGTTTGCTTGTGTCTGACAGAAGCATTTATCTACCAGTCCAGCAGGATATGATACAGCAGGTAGGTGGGGAGGGTTTGTTGTTGGTTTGATTGGTACATCTGAAGGGCGAAGTCAAGATAACTGAAAGTTACATATGTTATACTTGGGATTACACTTTCTTAGTAAAGTACAGATTCTAGTACTTTTGTGGGGTTCCCATTCGGGATTTGAACCCACACCCTCAGAGTCAGGTACCTAATCGCCAGCACACAAAGTTAGATGCCTTACCCGCTCAGCCACCGCGGCTTCCACAAAATGGAAGTCGGACAACTAGTATTCTAGACCACGGACTCTGTGTACCCCTCTGATAAGTGTAAATTGGCAAGGCTTCCACGGCCGAAAGCTATGAATACACATGAATGGCATTTCGAAAGTGCTCAAATGTAACACATTTCATATTTTGGTATTACACTTTCTCAGTACAGATTCCAGTACTTTTGTTTGCTGACTGTGTGTGCTGCTGATTAGGTTCCTCACGTTTAGGTGCCACGTTCTGAATGGCATTGTGTATTCATTGTTTGTATTATATTTCGATTGATGGATAAAGATTCAGAGAGACGACAAACTCTCCACCTGGCGGTAAGACGAGACAGGTCGTGGTCACTTCAACTTTCGGACAACTGTCTAGACCACGGACTTTGTGTACCCCTCTGATAAGTGTAAATTGCTACGGCTCCCACGGCCGAAAGCTATGAATGCACAATGCCATTTAGAAAGTGGTCAAATGTAACACTTTCTTAGGAAGGTACAGATTCTAGTACTTTTGTTTGGGTTGAGTCCCATCCGGGATTCGAACCCGAACCCTCAGCCAGACACCTAATCGCCAGCAAACAAAGTCAGGATTTACTCCCATTAGTTAGACACCCCCAATTGTCAGACACTAGACTAGGGATTTATTAAGGCAACGCCCATATATAAATGTGAATGTCCCAACTGGATATTTCAACCAGTTAGTTGAACCTAAGGAAAACTGTTATTGTGTATACATATCTTGGAGTTATTTTTGAATGAAAATTTTCTTTCAAATTATCTATATCAAATCTCTGTCAACAAGCTACTAAAGCCATGTATTTTGTTTTAAGCAGAAGTCGAATGTTAAACTTATCAATACGATCTCACCTATATCTCTTTGATTCAATTACCCCTGAATGTCCGGGTTAGAATATTGATCTTCAGTTACCCATGCTTGTCGTAAGAGGCGACCGACGGGATCGGGTGGTCAGGCTCGTTGATTTGGTTGGCACATGTCATCGGTTCCCAGTTGCTCAGATCGATGCTCATGCTGTTGATCACTGGATTGTCTGGTCCAGACTCGATTATTTACAGACCGCCGCCATATAGCTGGAATATTGCTGAGTGCGGCGTAAAACTAAACTCACCCACTCACTCTTTGATTCAATGGTGAAACCAATCTTGTTGCACGGTTGTGAATTTAAAACAGATTGGAAATGCACACATATGTTTAATGGGAAAATTATTACCTGGAAAGAAAAGTACCCCATTGTATATGCTTTATGGTGAATTAGGTGGAGTACGATTTTCTCTTCATGTTAAAAGTCGTATGTTAACTTTTTGGTCTAATTTATTTACAAACAATTCATCTAAGTTATCCACAATCTTTTATTCTATTGTATATAATCTTCATAATGAAGGTATTCACATCTGTACCTGGATTTCATGTACAGAGAATATTTTAATAACATTGGTTTAAGTTATGTATAGCTTTCACAGTGTTCTGTTTCATCACCCTGGGTAGAAAATACAGCTCAATCAATTTTAAAAATGCCAATGCTATTCAAATCTGGAGTTCAGAGGTGGAAAATTCAAAAAAAGGTCAAACATATTCTCTTTTGAAATCTCAATTTGAATTTGAATTTGAAAATTATCTAAGGTCCCTACCCTTTAACAAAGTTATCCCCTTACTCCATTTTCGTACTTCATGCCACCATGTACCAGTTGAAAAAAGAAGATGGCATAGGATACCACGAAAGAAAATGTTAATCATGTTGTATGAATGATGTGGGTGATGAGTTTCATGATATTCTTAAATGCAGTAGTATACACAATAGCGGAACGGGACCAGGTCCTTCCCAAGGCCTTAATTTTCCAAATTAAGGCCTTGGGAAGTCCCGTATTCCGTTCCCCTATTGTGTGTACTACTGGTGGAGGTACATGCCAAATTTCACGAAAATCAGTGTAATAGTTTCTGAAATATTGCCTTTTTAGTGAGCACGGGGTTGCTGAAACTCATGATGCCCTACAGATTTGAAGGCTCCTATAAAAATGTTCAGCTAGCTGGTTGTCTGTCTATCTGGTTACGTTATGTAATGAAAGTTTTGGACCAAACTTTTTTTATGTATAGACATAATGTTCTGATGTTCGTGAGAGAACTAATTTAGGCTGTGAAATTGATGGCTGATATCATGAGAAATACAACTCTGATATATAGATGCACTAACTTTGCGTTTACAGTGACAGTAATATATCATACTACAACTAATAACAAACACATACAACTGACAAATCATGAGAATTATTCAACAGTGGGCGATCTGTAAGGGATTGTGTCGCGAGGTACGATCATCAACTCCTCTCTGACGAAAGCTCACGGCAGTCCGTCTTTCAAGTAGTACAACTTCGGTTCACCGTCTTTGATGTCGACCAGGTCTACGTAGTACGTTTTCATGGACCATATCGGATCGGTGGCGCGTTTTCTGCTGTCTCCCTCGTTTTCTCCCGGCTAGTACAAGTACCTAACGCTGACCCGGTCCGGTAATTGTTTCTCTATTTTATCGCGACGTTCCGCTGCCGACGATGATTCGACAGATTTCATTTTGCTGGCTTCGACGGGTCTCTTGCCCATGAGTCTGGTGACTTCGTTGTTGATGGCAGCCACCACTCGAGGCAAGCGTACGGCCCATTCCGTGTTTCTGTTTTTGGGATCCATTAAATCCCGCGAGTACTGGTGTGAGAACAGGCGTTCGGCTAAGGTGCGATTGAATCTCTCAATGATGGCTTGGCTGCGGTGGGCTCCTGCCACGCCTCGTCTCACCTGGACTTTGTGTTTGGCCAGCAGCTGCGACATGGCTCCCATGATCTCGCGTCCGGGATCGATTTGCAATACGGCAGGCCAGGTCAATCAATTGCGTTTGTAGTCACGTTCTAAGGCTTTGGAGACTTCGTTCGAATCTTTGGTCATCAACAGTTTGGCTTCCTTGTAGTGACTGGCGACGTCGACGACTCTCAGGGCGTACTTGTAGGTTTAGCATCTCACCCTGTCGTGAGGCAGAAACAGGAGGTCGGCTTGGTGAACACGATTCGGCGGCAAAATGTCGAGTTTTCTCCTCGGGTTGTATCTAGGCGCCGGCAGGTAGACTTGCCAGATGGCTTGGTTTTTAAGCCAAGCTTTGGCGAGACTCTAGCGGCTTTGGCGAGTTTTGGGATGGCATCCGCGCCTTTCCAGTATCCGCATGGGTTGTAATAATTTTTCTCCATTATGTATGTATTGCGTGCGTTTTAATTATTTAATATGTGCATGTGTCCGTACGCGTAAGTGGTGACTCCGTCGATGGCGATCCATCATTTCGTGTCCATGGGAGACAGTGACGTCTTGTTGATTCTCAGTCCATATATCCTGTGTCCGTCGCTTCTCAGCATGTTCATCTGGTGTTTGAACGTTTTATTCTTGAACAGGGCTTGATGTGTTTTTTCACCACGTGTTTTTTCACGCCTTTCGCCTTTCTGATTTCGTCATCGTCTGCTTTCTTGATGGAATACATCTTGGGTCTCAAGCCACCGTACCCGGCAGTCGGTGTGCCAGCGCATTCGTCCTTCATCTTGCCGAGCACTTTTATTTTGGTGCTGTCGTGCATAGGGTGATCTTTAAGGTAGTCGCTGGCTGTTATCAGCCATGTCTTCTTACATCAGCAGGGAATTCGTGTCCGTATACAGCACTTCACACTTGTCGCCGTACTGTTTCATCAGCTCATTGTAGTAGAAATCGTACATCAAGTGTTTGGATAAGTCGAGGATGCTCATCCCCACGTAAACGGGCCGGTTGAATTTGATGTGATGTGTATTTCATGTGTAGCACTGCCAAGTCGTCGTCGAATATTTTGCTTCGGTTGAACGCCGGGCTGAGTTTCCTGAGTTTTTCTTCCCAGCTGGATCTGACTAGCTTCACGTTCACGCGTTTTCTCAAATTCTCCATCGTTTTGCCGAACATCGAGTTGTTCATGAGCTTGTACAAGTTTTTCTCGAAATCGCTGGTGGCCAGCTTTCATAAATCTGTGGTCATTCTGATGTAGGGCTCCATCCACGGACTTTGATCGAACTAGAGCATCCTGTGTATTTTCATGAGCTTCATTCCCAGCGACAAGTATAGCTGCAGGTTGCAATAGTGAATGATGTATTTTGTCTTGTTCATCAAGTTCACACGAGGTTATCGACGTTAGCCGGCTTATTGTTTCCCAGCAAAGTTTTGTTGATATTCAGACATCCAGTCCGGGCTCACCGTCAATCGTTCGGGAGGTAGCGGATAACTGTTGTGCGATTCGTGTAGTTCTGCGGGATAGTCCAAGTCCACTTCGAGTATGTAGCCTTTGTTCAAATCCGGTGCGATGCTATTCACGTTGATATCAGTCGGGGAGACCCATTCGAATCCCCTTGTGGGGAGGTACTGACTCATGGCCTAGCCGTACAGGTTGTTGGCGTCAAGATAGAGGATTTGTTTGGTCGGTTTGCTCGAGTCATGACCTGGAACGTACTTGTTGTTGGCTTTGGCGTACCGTTTGGATGTCATGGAAATCCCGCCTCACAGACCTTTCTCCACGAACAGGTGTATGTTGTAATCCGTCCGTAGTTTCAGTTCAACAACGTTTTTTTTCAACAAGGCGTCCCAAGAGAGACTGGGGGATGAGAAATACCACGCAGGGTCTTTTAATGTCTCGAACACGTCGGCCAGCAGCAGCACGTCAGTTTTCAAGTACAGTTCGTGGTAATTGCCCAAATTCTTGCAGCTCAGTTTGTTCCACACGTTGAGGGCGTGCGCGTAATCGTGTGTGGTGATGGTCGAGTCCGTCAAATTGCTGTGAAAGAGGTCAACAGGAGGTAATCGCGTCTCGTTGAACTTGGACCAATCATCCATGTATTCGTAGGGGTAGACGCCCTTCCTCAGGAGCAGAGGTCGAGTCTCGGCGTCAGTGTATCGTCCAGGTCGTTGGCGTTCACAAGACTGTCTAGAGATGACAGCATGAACTGAACGCTGTCGATAAATCTCAGACCGTCTAACGAGAATGAGATGTATTTTTCAATGTTGTTCGGGATGCACGTTATGTTGCCGTCAACCTTCGCAATGGCCTGCATGATCAGGTGAGAATCGTAACCGCGACGATTGTGAAAAACGACGCGGATTTTGATGGTTTTGGGATTGATTTTGAGCATCAAGTTGCATGCGTTGAGAGCAGCACCTCGGTACTTACCGGTGACGTGGCAGTGATCTCTCACAACATCTCCGTTCAGGGGTTCGTCGCATACGTGGCAATTCTTAGCCTTCTTATGAGTTCACCAGTCATCCTTCGTCGTGCGCATGGGGAGGATGGTGTACAGCTGTTTCCTGATGATTTTCTCTTCGTTCTCTTCTCACGTGATAACTCTTTTGGCCGTCGCATCAAATGACCACGTACCCGAACCCGCAGTCTTCGTGCTCTTGCGTTTTGTGTGTGAAACTTTCTTTCGGGGACAGAGCGATGATGTCAACGGTTTCAACGCGGGCTTTGAAGTCATAGATGACGTAAGTCATGGGCATTTGATGAATGTGGTTGATGAATTTGAAGATGACTTCATTTTCGTTGGGCGTGTCGAATCAGACAGCCGCCTCTCCCACGTGTCGGCAATCCTCCCGGTGCGCTTCCAGCAGGTTCGCTCGGGTGAAGCCGTGCAGGCACCGTTCGCAGAAGTGTTTTTTACCTGTCGTATTTCGATTGATCGTACAACAGTCTGCTGAAACTTTTTTATTTTTGAATAAATTGATCGTGTTGCGTCATTCTTCATTTATGGAGCTGATCCTGTGTATGATCGTTGTGTTCCCTTCGTGTCCGAAGACGTTGATGGCTATGTGTTTATTCTGTTTTTCGATTTTGGCGCTCTGGGAGATGGGAGTGGGTTCGTCTATGCTGTCCTAGTTGAGCCCATCGTCTTCAGGATAGTTCGAAGGTCTGTCCGAATGTACGTTGATCGGAAACAAAGATGATCTGATCGCAACCCTCATGCAATCGTCGCCTTTGTTTTTGACGTTGACCATGGCTTGTTTTTTCTTGTAGTATGGTGGCAAGTCCAGGTACGTCCGACCTTGAACGGCATGTAGTTCGTTACGTCCAGATAGACCATGTCGATCCTTCCCACGACCCAACCCGAACCCATGTGCGTGTAGCAACGAGGTGTCAATGGACGCGTTGATGGATTCTGGTTGAGTCGCTACTACTTGCTTGCCTCTGAAGTAAGGCTGGACGTGCTCGGTGTTGCCGTCTGTCTGCTGTTTTTCCAGCGACCTGGTTTTCTTGACGATGGTGCGACCCAGGTCGGCACGATCGTGCGTTTCTCGTTTGTGGGCTCCAAAGTGATGTGAAAAGCCAGTCAAGCTGTGCCGGGGACGATGATGTCGTTCGTGCCCAGGTTGGGGAATCGAGCCAGCAGCGTTTGGTTTTGATCGATCGTGCTCGGATTGTTGGTGATGGTCACCGACTGACGCACGGCTTTGACACCGAGCGTCTCTCTCTGATCTTCGGAAAGGATCTATCTTTTGTCCGTAATGCAACATTGTTTATATTGAAACTATATTATAAGTTTAATATAAAAAATAATGGCTGACGATATTCAGATGGACGATTTTTGACGTCCAGCCTCTGCTGAATGATAACAACGACACAGCTGCAGAGGACACCTCGTTCATGGGCGACACCATGGGCAACGAACTTTTAAAGCAGACCGTGGACGATTATTACAATGCTTTAAAGCGAGATAAAACTTACGTCGAACCATTGGGTCGCGACTATCTGAAGTTAAAAATCGACAACAAAGGGACGCTTCGATTGAAAGCCCATCCGGAGGTCGATCTCATGAACAAACACACGAGAAAACTGCTCGCCCTGTCTACACTATCCAGTCGCGTGGCGGTAGTCGGGATTGCGCGACCTGGAATACGAGAGACGGACCCGATTGGAAGCCGCTTCCTCCAACTTGGAAGCCCTCAAATCAGCTGCGTGCTCGAAACCATCGACCGAGTCTTGAACGAGGACACCAGGATCCGAATTCTGTTCCGGGAACAAGGGATCACCATCGTCAGCATTCTGATGGCTTTGGGCTTCATCATATCGACCCTGGCAAATGGCTGACGGGAGGAGGAGGTGGCACACCAACACCACCAAGCCATCATCATCATCATCATCATCATCATCAGGCAACGGCAGAGACTGGATAAAAAAACAGTTGAAATCTCTCGGCGAGACCCTGGCTAAACTGGCCGGCGAAGCTGCGGAAGGGCTGCCTGGCATCTTTGGCAGCATCGTTTCCTGGTTGTTAGACTTCTTGTCAAAACCGGTCACGTGGCTCGGTCAGAACCTGTGGGCTTTCGTCGTCGCCATGGTGGGTCTGGTGTTCGTCACAGCTAAGGAATATTTCACCAAATGAGGCACAGTCCGACTGTGATTCACGCCGATCACCAGCGCCGTTTTGCGATCGACATGCCGCTGATTGTTTGCCTGCATGTGCAGGGGCAGCGGCCGCTGCTGTTGTTGTCATCGTGGTGGCTCTACTTCTTCCGGTGTCGGTGCCACGATTTCGTTGTTGTACCCCACCACTCTGTTCACCCTCACTTGCTTGTCGCTCGGAGCCATGTACAGTCCCGCGCCGAACACGTAGTTGACTTTCGAACGGGCGTATTCCAGCGCATTGTGATAGCATTCGATGGCACACGGTAGATCAACCGGTCTAGCA
This sequence comes from Haliotis rubra, assembly GCF_003918875.1. Classification (NCBI taxonomy): domain Eukaryota; kingdom Metazoa; phylum Mollusca; class Gastropoda; order Lepetellida; family Haliotidae; genus Haliotis; species Haliotis rubra. The sequence continues at coordinate 160,000 of NW_025765169.1, read as the reverse complement.
ATGGCATCCTCGACGTTAGCCACGAACTGTTTCTGCGCATCGTAAGCAGTCCCTTCACGACCCATGATGCTGGAGCGCGTTTGTGTCTGAGTGCCCAGCACGGCCTACGCGTACATTCGAATCGAATCGTTCAATCTGACGACACCGGCATGAGTAAACCCTTTCGAAGTGTCCAGCATGAACATTTTCAAATCGACCGCCGGTCCCTGTTTTAACCTCCAAACTCGGTAATCCTTGCTGTCGTCGAAAGCCATGTAATCGTCGTTCCACTCGTTTGTCGTGAGATAATGATACGACTTGTAACTCCAATCTTTCACCAGCTGTTTGCTGGCTTCCAGGAGCGACATGTTGTGAACGATGGGAATGCCCAAACCGTGGTTCGGACCCGGCAAAGGCCAATCGACCATCTTCGGTTCTAGTTCGAATTCATTGCAAACGCGTTCGTATGCACGTCGATCTTATGGATTGTTTACGGCATTACATGCCTTATCCTGCGGAGTCGGGGCTCTGATCTCTTTCATGATACGTCTGATCTGGTAGTACTCTTAAAACAAGAATACAGACTGACTCAGTTCATCACGACAAGTGTCGTTCACCGTCATACCGCATCCGGTTGTTGCACACCACACGGCAAAATTGAATTGATTCTGCCAGAATTGCATAGGGTTGTTAAACCAAGCGTGCACCGTTTTCACATTGGTGACTGAAAACACGTCAATTTTTCGACACGTCGATGAACCAAACTATGAAATGTTAACCATCCTTCGCATCGACCACAATACTCGGTTGTGTGAGATCGGTAGCACTTATATAATCACCTTAAGAATAAAACACTCCCGCTTTGTACATATTGAATTGTTATATTAATTTTAGTATACATGTCTACTTTCAATATGTACGTTACGCTTCCGGGAATAACGAGCGGCGAGTTCATTCAACTGCTGCATGCCATCTATAATACGTCGGGTCAGCTTAAAGTCGCGCTCTGCAATATCACCTACTAACCACGATTGATCAACATCAGCGGCAGCAACAACAGGCTGTTCGTCAACGATAAACGCAACCAAATAATGGATGGCTACTACAGCATGTGCTCGCTCAACGAAGAAATCTTCAAACCCATGGGAGCCAAACTCAAAATGAACGACACGAACGGCACGGTCGTGTTAACCAACAACGGAAAAACGACTTGAGACTGAGTCGGCCGTTGCCTAGAAAGCTTGGGTTTACATCGAACGATATACCAGTGAAAATCACTGTGACTGGCACGAAATTACCCGATCTCGTTCCGTATCGTGAACTTTGCATTCATCTCGATCAGCTAAGTACGACCGACAACATTCAAGGCGAACGACCTTCGACCCTGCTCAGAGCTGTGCTAGTGAAAACGGAAAAGTACAACGACAGCAGAACCGAATCGTTTTCGTCGCGGCAGTACAAGAAATGAATCCGAGGCAACATCACGGAATTGTAAAAAATTGACATTAAACACGATCCCGTAAGTATAGGATATACGACAATGACAGAGTCTCATGGTCCAGGAACACGCATTCTAAAATTCGCCCACATAGTGATCTCCGACCTCGGGGACAAGCGCGGAGTTGACGAACCCTGGAATCGACGGCAAACTGTACGCCTTGCAACTGAAAAACAACATTTACAAACGCGTCGAACTGACGCCCTCTACTGCCGGTGGTGGTGGCAAGAACAACAACCTAGGCGATTTTTGGTGATACCGAAAGAACGGTCAACAATACGCGGTACAACCTGATCCGCAACAACAAGGACAAATGGACGATAACCCCAGCCTTCCGCGGCAGGCTGTTCCACCTGGACGACGTCGAGACCATGGCCGTCTCCAGAAACATGCACTACACTCTCATCTTCAACGACGACAACAAATGGGTATTAGTGCCATCTCCAATCGACTGGAACTTCAACATCACGCTCGAATCTCCCGACGTTTTCACGGACAACAAAGATCACTACCTGACGAAAGTCGTGAACAACAGAACGCTGCTCATGGTTTACGTCCCTACACAAAGACGCAGCGTGATCGTCAGCACGTTGAGGTAAAGAGTAGCCCACATGCTGTCAAGCAAACCTGGGACGCAAAACGTGGGATTGCAGATGGTGTCGGAATTGGACAGAGTTGTAAACGTCCTTGAAAATCTGCTGGCGAAATCCACGCTGTACATCCAAGTATACCTCGGTGAACCGCCGTCGAAATCAAAATCGTGAAAGGGATCAAACTCCGCTGGGCCAAACAACAACAATACCAAGTTTGCTCCGTTTACGTGCTGGTGAACGTTAACGCCTACACCAGTCTGAAGGGAGTCACCGTGACCGTGGAAGACAAGATATCGCTCACCAAAATTTTCCTACTCGACAACATACATCTCATGGGTTTGAAGTGCACGTCCGAGGAATTATTTAATAACCAATTGAAAACAATTTCGTAATTTGGTATAAAAAAAACAAACGTAACGCTAGCCGATCTAGGGGACACGCAAGGATTCGATCTGCACGGCAAGGAAAACACATTGTACGTCCTGCACTTAAAAGACAACATATACGATCGGGCGTCACTAGCAAACTTCAGACAGCCCGACTGGTTGATCGACATGACCCTCACCTCACCCCACATATCTTTTAAAAGCAATGGTTACGTCTCCAAAAATTACGAACAACGGGATCCTTCTCAAGTCTTTCACTCCAGAGTTTGATGTACAAGTTTTACGAATGCAAGGTCACACGGGCAACATGTTAGCTTCAAACGACGTGGCTTCATATTTACGGTTCGACGTACGAAACTCGTGACATTCCTATGGTATCTGACCGAGCGAAAGCCATAGGAAGGACACTCGTTTCATATAATTCGTATGTAATGAGACCTCGTGTAGTATTCTCTATTTATTGTCATTTATACCTCATATGCTGATGATATCAGCCTGAGTGTAATACGGTTCTGTTCTGTTATTTATTCCATGGGCCTTTCCTATTTCATTAAGAGGTAACAAGCGGGGGATTAGCTATGCGTTTAACCAGATAGTTTGTTGTTTTAATTGGGATGTCTGACAAAGGGAGGATACCAAAGTCAGACGTAGCCCGCTCAGCCACCTCGGCTTCCACAAAAATGGAAGTCGGACAACTGGTAGTCTCGACTTTGTACTTTTTGTATGGAAGTGTCAAGCGTCAAAACATGTCACCTGCCTAGCGAAGTTATACTCAGTTTTGCTATCCACCTGTGACGTTTGTTGGCGATATGACGTTTTGTTATGGACGACACAGGCGTGGCTATGAGTTGCATGATGACTTCCTATTCGTCCAACCCATAACTCATACTCCAGTGCTTGCTCTCGGCGTCCAAGAATGCCACAGGCAGGCTCCAATGGGTTCAGATCCGGGCTCATAGCAAGCCATGGAAGTTTGGTTACAGGGTTGTTGGAGAAAAACTGTCACAAGTCGGGAACGATGTGGTCGGGGGTTGTCATCCAGAAATACAGGGCGAGTAGCTAATGAGTGGTTATCAAAATGTGGCACAAGAACAGGATCCAGAATGTCCCGGATGTCGTGGTCGCCATTGAGATTTCCACGAACAGTTACAAAGTCTATTTTACAATCATGGGAGAGACAACCCCTGACTATGACAGATACACCACCGTAAGAAACTAACGTTAAGATGTTCTTAGGCTCATAGGCATTGTTCCTGGTCCTCCACACTCGCTGGCGCCCGTCTGTGACGTGCAATAAAATGTGACTCTCATCCGACCTATGCACCTTCCTCCACGACGTTAAATTCCAATGACGTCGGAACACCACTCTACATGAGCTCTCTTGTAAAGATTGGTCAAAGCTGAACGCTTGATCACCCTTCTTGCCCTCATCCCATGTGCCATTATACGGTTTGCACATACGTCTGTTGGGGAGCCATAGGTGCTTCAGGGCGCCATTTGTAGTGAAAGGCTGACGTCTCACAAGGCTTGCTAAATCCCGATCCTCAACTTGAGACGTCTTTCAGGGTTGACCTGGCATTGGTCGTCACGCTGTCGCCTAATAGTCCTGCATGACGTCCCGGTGTCGTGCTTTCCAATAATTTGCCATCTTCCTGCTTCTGGTAGTCTCCTTCGTGCCATTGTAACAGATACTGGTGAAATCATTAAAACGTTTTGGCGTTTTATACAGTTAGCCCCATTGGATTAATGGTGCCTTTTTGAGACAATCGTGGGTAGTGTGTTCCAACTGCATATTGGGATGTGTTTTGACGATTGACTTAGCAAAACCCTTAAACAATATTGAAAGGGAATACAGTTCAAATAATAGTCATCGTTACAATTCAAGATTTACCACTAGATAAGTGAGTTACTTAAAATATGTTAGGGGGAGCTTAATTAAGTTCCATGTGTACATATGACTGCAGTTATAAAATAATCGAATACCGACAGTGATTGATGTCATCAGCATCGAACCATGCTTTAGCGATTCAGTGACATGCTGCAGCCAAGTCAGCAAGACTGATCATCATGTCCAAATACTCGCCTCTCTCGACAAGCATGGGCTGTTCAAAACCAATGTTGATATGAATGTTTATGACAGAACGAAGTTTGGATGTTTGAATGTTTCGTTAAGGTGATCTCAGTCCAACTGCGTTGCTTCTCACCCGACTTTTCGATCTCGTTTTCTGTATTGGGACATATGAATAAATCAATGACGCGTTCCTGATACATGTGATAAAAACTTTATGTTTGCATTGTTGAATGGCTATAATTTAGTCTGGTAGGATGGGTACAGCATTCAAGTCCCGTGGAAGTTTTGTGATGAAAGCAAGACATTGTGTTTTTTGTATTCATCAGACATGCTAGTTAAATAAAAAGTTTGGTTCCAAGTTGAAATATGGTGCAAATAGTACTTTTGAGCACTGTACAAAGTGGTTGTGGAAAAGGTTGCTAAAAGGTCAGAAGGTCATAATGGGAGAGTTGAATATTTAAAGTTTGAGGTTATTAACTTTATCCAAGTGTGTTTCTCTATTTCATGAAATATTTTATTAAAAGAAAACCCCAAAATATATTTTTTAAATTAAAAAATATATATAATGAACACTCCCTCTCTCAAAATGGCAGCTAGCAGACGAATTTAAGCAGATGTAGGTTTTGTGCATTTTGTAAGTATATGATTGCTTCATTTCATCAACTCAATGTAAATCAAGTTATTAAAGAACAGTTATGTATGAAACAAAAAAGAGATGTTTATTTTTGTTTGGTGAGACTGTCAGTAAGGGAGCAGTCCTTATTTCAAAATGTAGTATGTCAATATCAGATTATGATTTATCAATTTCTTATTATTACGCTTGAAGTTTTTCTTCTAAAAGCAGAGTTCTTTGAAAATAGATAAGAATATAATGAAATGATGGGGAGAAAACACTATTTTCTGCTTCACACTCTCTCAATTAAATCCCTTGAAATAATTTTCAAGTCATCAGATCGAATAACTTTCTAAAATGGTTATAATCTTTGAAAAAAAAGATATACAAATAAATGTGGGGAGAAAATTTTTTATCAGCAGGATAGGAGAAGACACGGTGTCCATATTTAGCTTGTTTGACTTTGGGGATAACAAGAAGGTGTTGATTCCCTGATCTGAGAGATCTAGATGGTGCATAAGCCTGAAGAAGATCTGAGAGTTAGACTGGAGCCGTGTTAGTCATGCACTGGTATGCGAGACATAATAGTTTGAAGGAGATTCTTTGTTTCACGGGCAGCCAATGAAGGTCCTTTAGAGTTGGTGTGATGTGCTTTTTTCTGGTGATCTGGGAGGTAATGCGAGCAGCTAAATTCTGTATGCATTGGAGTTGGTCAGTGACACAAGATGGAGATCCGGCCAAAAGGCTGTTACAGTAGTCCATACGAGATGTGACTAGGCTGAGGCAGAGAGTTTTTGAGGCATCTTTGGTAAGAACGGTCTGGCCTTGCTGATATTGTGGAGATGGGAGTAGCAAGTTTTAGTAACATACTTGACGTGTACTGTCATACTTAGATCTTGATCGATGACAACACCCAGATCCTTGACAGTGGAAGAAAGAGGAATGGTTGCTCCACAGACACACACACTAGTAATGTCACACTGCTTGCGTTTTCCAGCCTGTCCCAGAAGAATGGACTCTGTTTTCTCTTAATTTAATTTCAAGGCATTTGATGACATCCATGAATATCTTCTGGCAACAGTCTGATGTCTGACAGAGAGACGCTCTATAGCTGACTCTGTGTTTGGTTGAAATAACTTCCACAGCTGCGTGTCATCTGCGTAGAAGTGGTCAAGATTAAGGTTTGCTACAACAGAGCCAAGTGGAACAGTGTAGAGGGTGAAGAGGATCGGACCAAGCACGGATCCTTGAAGGACTCCGCACTCAAGCCTAGATGCGGTTGACACAGACTCACCAACAACAACGGTTTGAGTCCTGTCCTGTAGATAAGATGCCAGCCAGGATAAAGCTGAATCCAAGTTCTGTATCAAGTCTTTTGAGGAGTCTCTGGTGATCAATCGTGTCAAAGGCACTGCTTAGGCCAAGTAATGTGAGCAGGGCCACTTGTCCTGTGTCAATACCACATCGTAGGTCATTCGGGATCTTCAGCAGAGCCGTCTCTGTGCTGTGGTGTGCTCTGCAGGCTGATAGGAACACCTCATAGAGGTTATGCCAGGAAAGGTGGCCCATGAGACGACTGGAGACTGCACGTTCAATGAGTTTGGATATAAATGCTAAGTTTGAAACAGGCCTGTAGTTTTTTGGGGATCCTCCTAATCAAGGCTTGATTTCTTCAGATGTGGCCTAGCTAGAGCTGACTTGAGTACACTTTGGACATAACCAGATGAAGTAGAAGAGTTAATAATCATAACTAGTGTTGGTAAATGTCAGTGAAACTATCAATATGAGTAAGAGGCATGCCATCAAACATTTTTGGAGGAATATCAGCTTCATCCACAGCCGCAGAAGACGAAATCTTGTCATGAATGTTCTTGGATATTTTTGTAGAAATAATCCGAAAATGTCTGTGCTATTACTTCATTGTCATCAGATGTCGGAAGTGTCGATTCAAAGTGTTTACTCAAGATACTGAACAAAAGTTTGAACAGCAACTTTGGACTTGACTCGTTGGCTTCAATCTTAGAATTGAGATGTTGATTTGTCTGATGACCGTTGTTGAGTGATTTTTGGCTGAAATATACATTTGGTGATGAATCTCCAGGAAAGATTGTTTTCCATCTGCGTTCTGCTTTCCTCTTGTCTTTTTTCGCTTGTCGAACTTCAGGTGTGAAGTCCCAAGCAGATGTTTTAGTCACTGATATGACTCTGTCCTTAACTGGTGCATGTTTGTCTATATAGCAGCTCAGATAGAACTCTGTTGTATAGCAGAACAAGACACTCGGCATCAGATGATGGCTCAAGTATAAGGTCTGAGTTTAGCAAATTGTCTTTAACAGTATCCATATCCAGGAAGCGCATGTTCCTACAGCGAGTAATCTTCACATTTGGACTTGGTATTGAGAGGTCTAAGCTCACAAAGATATGGAAATGGTCAGAGAACTGTAGATCCTATACAGGTACACAACTGACACACGCGTCTGAAGCACGGGTAACTATCCAGTCCAGAGTGTGTCCACCTCTGTGGCTTGCCTCGGACACAAGTTGTACACAGTTGTGGACTTCAAGGAGATTAATTATTCGTTTAGTGTCATGGTTATCCTTGTTGTCAAAATGGAAATTGAAGTCGCCTGCAATGATAATAGCTACTTCGTCAACTTATCCAATCTGTGCCGAGACGGTGCCGAGCAGTAATTGCTGCCAATGGTGGCCATACAAAGAACTGACTTTGACGCCATCTTGTGGACTCAAGCAAACAGAAACACAACAGTAAAGGCTTTGTCTATAGACGTTTGAATTTTCACCTTTTTACCATTGGGATTACATGAAATAATAGCTCTTAAACTAATGCAAGAAATTCTTCTAAAAATGGCTTGTGCGTTTCTTTTTTTGAAGAGTATATTTCTGGGTCGCAGTTTCATGTAAAGACCTCTTCTATAGTTGATAAACAGGGTAAAAAGTATATTCCTTTTTCATATTGTACTAGTTCTATACAAAATATATGCCTTGTGAAGAAATGGGGTTTTTATTCATCATTATAACTTTTAGAGCTAAAACTGACTCTTTAATGTAAATTTAAGACTAAAATCAAACTAAAAAGATCTGGTGACTTACAGCATATGAGAAATATATTCCGTAACCAAATATGCATGGTATTTGATATTAAAACCATTGTTTTGTTCCGTGTTTTTGCAACTTTTTCAGTTCCCGGTTAAATTTTGGCGGCCATCTTGGATTTTGAGCTAAAAATAGCTTTCGCATCAATATTCAGATTGGAACCAAACATTTTTTAAACTCCTTTAACATATAAACACAAAAGAATATATGATTTGCTTTCATCAAAAAACTTCCACGGAATCCCATAAGCTCCTTGACTGCTGTAAATGTGAAAAATATATGGAAGATTTCTATTCTTAGAACCTAAAAACAATTTCAGGAGTGCTTTACGTTTGTTTAATCTACTTCTGTGTTTTGCAGATAGCGGTACATGTGTAACGGATATCGACTGTGCTGTTCCTCCTGGACGGACTTGCTCTGGTGGTGTCTGCATATGTTCCATCGGATACGACATGGATGAGACTAGCGTTGAGTGCAGAAGACTAACAGGTAAGTCAACGCAATAACAATGACCTTCCTACATTTATGATCCTCGTACGGCAGCACTATTCATCAACATTTGCATGTTGCATTAAACAAATGGGTTACCATAGTTATACATAAGGTTTTGTCGCTTTATTTAATTAATAAACGTCAATCTCTATTTCCTAGGGTATCACTATGCATAGTTTGGAAAGAGTGAGTGAGTTTCCATTTGTGATTTTTAATTTATGTTTAGAAACATACATTTGGAAATATAAGGTGAACAGCTGGTAATAATTCAGTGAAGTCATTTTGACGTTTTTTTCTATAATTATGTTCCTAGTAATACGAAATCCTTCCAAAGGGGCACGAGTCGCTATTCGGCTTGTCCCAGAATAACACTTGATAATTTCGGTTAAGATCCAACTAACGTCCAAATAGTGTTATTGCATGACGACTGCTCAGGCAGATATTCTAAACTTTGTTTCAGAATGCACATCATTCGGATCCGAGTTCACTCTCCACGTGGACAAGGGAATCCTTATGCATGACTTTAAGTACAGTAACTCCAAGACATCTGCAAAATGTGCCCAGCTGTGTTTGCATTCAGACACAGTGTGCAAATCTTTTGAAATATTCGGTAATAGATGCTTTCTGCAGAAAGTCACGTGGTTTGATGTCGACGATGATGATCGCAGGGACAATAAAGGAGAAGAACATTACCAGCGTAGATGTAACTGGTGATACAGGGCCAATATTACAAACTCAAAGTGAATAATAATTCCAAAATTTAGAATGGATATAAAAGAATGCTATCCAATATTAATTACATTTGATTCCTTTGAGTCCATAGATTTCTTTATGTTTGTTTTCTGTTTGATTAGCCTGTATTCTGACGTATTATGTAGGCTGGATGTATAAATGTTTTCCCACGATTTGAAAGATTGTCTGAGACACAAGCAAAGCTAAAGTGACTGTTGACCTGAAAACAAATAGGAATGTCCGGCACGTGTCACACATGTTGTTGGGAATTGTATCAGACATAATGGTTGTTTCTAATGAGTGAGTGAGTGAGTGAGTTTAGTTTTACGCCGCACCCAGCAATATTTGTTTCTAATGTGTCCTATGTCCTCGACATGTCAACTATAAACCTTTTGGTCAAAGGCATGGTATGTTTATAGCCTTATCAAACACCTTTGTATGACGCTTTTTGATATCTTCGTTTCTAAGACATTCACTGTTTTAAATCAAATCAAACAACTTCATATGACTCCATCTGAGATTTTCACAGAAAGGCAATATTCGGATCAACCTCAAAACTAATGAACTGTTGATATGAAAGGAATTTTGACTGCTTGAACATAGAGAGTTGTTAAACTCTTGTCATACAGTCTTACCCATATTTCTTTTTCACACAAAATCTTTAAGAAACGCAGTAGTGGTCTCTAGTTTGGTCACTGATGCGCCAAGCACACGATGCACATTCTTCAAAGCTAGAAACATACATACATAATTTGCAAAGTGGGAGTGTGCACATGAACAAAAAGAGTAATTTGCTGGACACAGTAAATGACCCAAGTCACGGCGGAAATTGAATTCTCTGAAACGGTGCAGATACCATTTGAGTTTTTCAAAAGACACTTCTGTCCACTCATGAGAAAGCAAGAAGTCATGCAAGACTTGAAGACAGAGGGCGATAATGACCGTAATTGCCGCAGCCTAATTCTTCTGGATATGCCATGACCCATGCAGAAGAAGTACACCAGCAATGGGGAGTGGGAGTCCGACTCTTCACCAGTACCATCAGAGGGCTGCAGGAAGCTAGTCTGAGGGTACGTCATCCCATCAGACGTCCCTTCCTCGCCGTTAAGCACAGACAGGAACGTCTGGCTCTGAGAGAACAGCAAGTTGAGGACATTGCGCAGGATTCATTGGTTATATCGTTGTGGTGTGTAGGCAAACTGTCAACACATTTCGTAAATCCAGATTCAAAACGTAAAACATTTATGCAACACACGAACGTTTCTGATGCTGAAAGTAAATTTGGAGATCCCGCTGGAAAACTCATCAAAGTTTAGGTGATATGACTCTTTTCGGATCAGAAACAGTCTGCCGGGTGATAAATCTAAATAAAATTCTGCAAATGATTTCAGTGGAACTGGAAGAGCCCTGTATGCAACTGCTCAGTGATCTCCCCTGTTAACTTTTCTGGTATATTTATCTACTTAACAATGTCGCATTCACATTGTATTTGATGTACCTACACTGTCTGTGTTAGTGTTTCCTATTATGTCGGATGACTCGCGCTTAAGAGCTAATATACTCTTTTAACCCTATAACCGACGTTAAATAAATATTCTTCTATCTTGTCTCTGATACTTTTTACTCCAGAAAGGAAAGTCGCAATTTCTTGTTGCCACGAGACCGCGGTGTTTGATCTGTGACATCCACAGACTACCGTGTACTTCAAACATCAATTATATTTGTTTCTATGTGTCTTTGTAAACACAAAATATGTATGCTCACTGTCAACTGACCCGTGGAGATTCAGGTCAGAATTGTTTTTCACAAAACCCATGCTTTTCGTAAGAAGCGAGTAACGGGATCAGGTGGTCAGGCTCGCTGACTTGGTTGATACATGTCATCGTATCCCAGTTGCGTAGATCGATGCTCATGCTGTTGATCACTGAATTGTCTGGTTACAGACCGCCGCCTTATAGCTGGAATATTATGCTGAGTGCTTTGTTAAACAACATCAACTTACCTGTCTACATTAGCCGGCGTAAGAAGAAAACTGTCACTCAGTCTCTGTGGCATGTTCGAATCAAGGAGCTTCAGTCTTCACAAATGTGGAATAAAAAGGCACTTCATCAGTACTGACGTCTTTGACAGTCAAGGAATTGTTAATTCCCTATTCATAATCTTACAGTAGACAACCCACAATTTGAATCTTTAAAATATACTTGAAAACTATAGAACGTATTTTTAAAAATATAAAACAAGATGTATTTGCATATAAAATTAATTATTCAATACCCGACTGAATATGAAGTGTGAATGTGTTTTTGCGCCGCTTTTAGCATGTGAACATGTGGGGAGTAACACCCGGGGTAGCGGTATGACGAGAGAACTCGTTAACCACTATCCTACCTCACAGCCACTGAAGTCACTGTAAAAGCACGTAGAATTGCTATAAATGGTTATCATACACCTTAGCAGACTACCATCTATGTTTTACGCCGTTTCATGTATTCGTCAAGTATTAATTATTAATATTATATAATTACATGTCATTTTGAATATGTTGGAACTGAAAAACATCCGCATCTTCCAGGCAATATAGACGTTATGGCTCTTGCGTGAGTGTGGTTTTACGCCGCTTTTAGCAATATTTCAGCAATATCACGGCGGGGGACACCAGCAATGGGCTTCACAAATCTCGAGTCTTCGGCGTGACTAGAAGACGCTTTAACCATTAGGCTACCCAACCGCCCCCTCTTGGCTAGAAATGATGAACCAATGAATAACGGTGTCCAGAACGTGATTCCTGTAATCCAAACAAGATTCTCTAATCCTGATCTGATCTCTTTGGAGATTCTCGATGCTGCTACCTGTGTAAACACCTCCTGTTAAGGCGATGCTATTTGAAATGCGTTACGTGTTGATTACCATGTTGAAGCTAAAACGTTAACCAGGAATCAGTCCGTAATACACTAGGTGTCAAACCAACACACAACAACGATATGTGCTGTAATTAACAATTGTATTCTAAAATTAAGTTCACAGATTAATACACATCGCTGTAAAGATATCACTATGACAGTGCAAAAAGAAGATTGGCAGTACAAATGCAAAGCTAACGAAACACCAGAGCAGTGATTATAGCAATAAAGTGAGTTAGTGAGTTAATATTTAACGTCACATCGGCAATATTCAGCCATATCGTGACGAGAACAATTTAATTTATATCAATATTACAATCAATACATTTAGAACATAAAAAACTGTCATCGAAGGACAGTAAAACTACTAGAGTATCACAGCTCTTAATTTAAAACTAGTACGCCGTCATTAAAAATATATCACTAAAGACAACAATACAATATAAAAACGGGCTATAGATCACCAGCAACTGAAAACAGCAATAAAGACAATGATGGTGATATTCAATTCTCAGCAAATATAATACAGCTTTTAGAAAGACCTAGCCAGAGAGTTTCCAGATAATGATCATCACATAAAATGATGGTCTTCTCGTGGCTTGAGATGTCATGTCACATGAGAGGCAAGAGTAAACTCCCCTTATATACCTGAGAAATAATGCTAGAAAATTCTACACTAAGGCAGATGATTCCGGTATAGCCCTTTGTAGCACTTCCAAGATATTTCTGCCTAAATATAGCACAAATCTAAATATAGCACACCACTTATACAATGTATAACAGTTGAAACATTGCACAACGTACAGCACTGCCTCGTAACATATGTTTACATGTGTCAGATCCTATCAGTGGCTATTATAATCATTTAAAGAGGAGACTGTAGATATTTAAATAAAAATTGAAATGATTGAATCAATATTAATTACAAAACAGTTTCTATTGCATTATCAAGTTATAGTTCGGTTCATGATTATTGAAAACATTTCATGTCACTTTGAACTCTAAGGTTTATTCATGAGCTACACTGCTGATGAGATTCGGCTGTCAGCCCAAGGGAGACAACTTTTCTTACCTTACTAGACCATTCGTGATCAATTCGTGTTATTCCGGGACAAGCCGAATAGCGACTCGTGCCCCTCTGGAAGTATTTCATACTGCCGCATGAACATCAGAACTACTTTAAACAAGAACGATAACTCTATCCCTGTTTGATTCCAATGATACTTAATATCACCGAAGTACTCCCACATTGAATTGCTGTTTTTGATTTTACTTATTTATTTATTTTAAATAATTGAACCTCTTTGGTACAACTAAAAGAAGGAGAAAAACATATATGTTAAAGACATAGCTGTTCGCCATATATTTCCAATTATGTTTCTAAATGGGATTTAATAATCACAAATGGGAATTGATTTATTGAATATGCAAATAAAACAATCTTTTTTACAGCTACATTAAATCCCAAAGCAGATACTCAAAAATGACTATAAAATATGTCTCAAACTGAACATTCGTGTAATCCTTGATATCATACCCCTGTTGGAATTTTAAATGAATTCGCTGAAGAAATATGAATGACCAAAACAAAGTCAGACTAAAATATCCCCAGAGATGTGAAATATAAGCCCAATGTTAAAGATTAAAGTTGATTAGTTACACAAAGCTATAATATTATATCGTAGCTTTTTATAACTGGATTTCCTAAAAATGTTGGATGCGCACGTACAATCTCCATAACAAGCCCGCAAGATCGTCAGAAATACACACAATTGGAACCAGTTCTGTTCAAAATTGCCCGACCGCCAAATATGACTTTACAAGACCGGAGCAACCATTCTTGACTGTCACAGCTGTTGACAATGGTAATAGTTGATTTGGGGATGGCTGGATCGGAAATTTGTTATTCCCGCAAGGAATTTCGGTTCCTTACTGTTCCAACTGACAACCATTGGACATTCAAAAAGGTATGAAACGTTTTTTATCACCGGAAGTACTAAGGTCTCGCGAAGTGCCGTGACCTACTAACGGGCCCTATTTCCTTCCATTCGAAATATCGTCCAGGACGCAAAGGTCACAGGTATTCCACTGAATGTTCTTATTTTTCTAAAGAAAGATCACTGTGTGAATGGCTGTCCGTTTTGGTGATTGTTATTATATTCCACTATTTAAGTTTTTACATACATACCAATATATAGATAGAGATATGGTTTAGTGTAAGAGGAAAGCTTTCAAACTTGACCAATCAAGCATAAATACCTCTGTGCATGTAATTTTCATATCAGTTTTTAATTAAGGAATTCTAATAAGTATTTGTTTCCACATTTACGACAAACTGAACATGACCTATCCACCGACTTGAACGTCTTGAGTTTAAACAATATTCTTGTAACGGGCACTGATAAAATTACCAAATGAAATGCCTTATGCCTCGGATTGTGTTATTCACATGATTAGATTCCGGTTTGAAATACTTCTCCGTCAGGAGAGTTACCAGTCCGAAGACAATTGGAGTAACCTCCCTTCCATCACACAGCCGTGCCAACAATAGTTCGGTAAAACACATGTCAGGTCGCGTATGTTTACATGGGATCGCTAGTTTACATGAAACTGTTTTTCATTTTATAAATAATGATGGCAAAGTATCATAACACATGCTTAGTGGTCCGTAAAACAAATAAAGAAGTATGGTCCATGCACAAGCAAAGAGTCTGACAAATAAACGTCCACAGGGTATAGCTGAACTTTCTTAAGAGTGTCAAAATCAGGAATGACAACTACGCACGTGTTTTTCAAGATAAAATCGACCTTGTTCACGGTGGTATTATGTTGTTCTAACATTTGGTAATAAAATTACATATTATTTGACGAGTTTCTCAATCGGTCAATCGTTATTTGGTACTTAAAAGACCACAGACCTATAGTACATTTATATACACAATATTTACAACTGAGCAGCTGAAAAGCATATGTCAAATATTTACAGATTTTCTATGTGTAAATTCAAAATAGATATACATTGACAGGTTCTGTAATTCAATAGTATTTTTATTTCTTAATAGCATGGTCATTTTTATTTCATTTGGATGGGTATAATAATAAGATGTTAAATATTTCTTTCTAAAGTATTCATTGGCGGGGCAGATAAAACGAAAATAGTATTCGTCTTCTACGGCATTAGCGTATACTATTAACATAACGCCCAGTTTCAACAAACAAATCATGCGATGAGTCTCTCCCTGTTCCGAACACCCGATCCCGTTGGTCGCCTCGTCTGTCGCATAGGTACTGAAGATTAATTCATAGATAACTTGGTAATGAATGAATGAATGAATGAATGAATGCATGAATGCATGAATGCATGAATGAATGAATGAATGAATGAATGAATGAATGAATGAATCTCTTTATTTCCCCCAGATTGTAGTCCGAAGATCATTATAAACATGTACATAAAATATTTACAGCAACATAATCACTGCAATATATTCACAACACATTCATATAGTCATATACACATGTACAAAGAAAAATGAAAGGTCTAGAATGCACAGTTTAGTGAGGGGAGCAAGGAATATAGGTATTTACAGAAGAGGACAATCATACATCTCCATGACATTTCATCAATATCGTTAGTTACTAGTAGTTTACCCCCAGAAAATAGTGATAACATTTCATCTTCAGATAATAATTCTATTTGTACATAAACATCCACATCAAAGAGATCTATAAGTTTTGAAAATAAATTATTTCTGTTGTACATATAGTGTTCACAGTGTAGAGTTACATGGCAGTCATAATCATTAAAATATATTTTGCAGAGTTCACAATGTTTTGAGAATTTTCCCCTTGAGCTGATTTGTGCACAAAACTGTAATATATCTTTAAACTGTGGGTAAAAATACATCAAACAATACAATCTATGTACACTAAAGAAATTTTGGGTCAGGCGATATCTATTCATATCTTGCCTTACACACACTTGAGAAACCCATTATCCAGTTTCAGATTTATTTATACAATTAATAGTTATTCTTCGCCATGACGATTTACATGGAAACCTTCCAAAATCGAGATAGTCACTAAGATAATTGAAGAGATTGTATTTTACACTGGTTTGAATAAGTGTGTCACATATACTATGTCAGACAGCTGTTCTATTTTGAAAGGTGGCTAAATGTACACAGAAAATATCCTTAAATGACGAATTACACTTGCTGTTGCACAGCTTGCCGAGAAATAATAGTCTACATTTATCTATATAACCATCCATGCTCCACAATCCAAGGTTACCTAGCGCTGAAGCAGAGGAAAAGCGCTTACCGAAGCCCTGACTGGATCTGGCAAAATATCTCTGTGTACTTTCTACCAAGTCATAATCTTTACCTCGAAGAATGGGTAAAAGTTCACAACCGTAAAAAGTATCATTCTTTTCCATATTTTAACAGAAGAAGTAGGGTGGAGATCTTTACCATTTAAACCAAGACTTTTTAGAGAATTTACAGATTGCCGTGCTTTCTGGCAGTATGAATATACTCTAGATTTTGGGGATAGATCAGACGAAAGTAAAATGCCCCCATACTTAACACAATCACTTATTGGTATTTGAAAGAATAATTACCCAGACGTTTCTTATATTTGCAGAAAATGACAGTGCTTTTAGAACCGTTATACGTTAGACGTCACTTACAAGCATAGCTATAAACAGTATCAAGTGATGATTGAAGACCTTTTGGAGAAGTGGAAGCAAGTGTTGTGTCGTCAGCCAATAGAATACATGGGATATTAATGTCACTTACACAAATGCCATTGTTCAAATCTCTAAGTTCACATATCAAATCATTAATAAAAACAAGGATAAACCAGGAAGACAAGACTCTACCTTGCCCAACACCTTGCTTGATAACACATTCATTTGATCTCAGACCACAATATTGCACAAAAGCAGAGCTTGGGGTAAAACTTTGATATAGGAGCTGCCACATTTTGCCCTTTATACCCATTTGATATAGCTTTAAAAAGAGTCCATTATGCCATATGCGATCAAACGCCTTCTCATTGTCCATAAAGGCTGTATAAACTGGAGAACCTCTGCTTAGATAATATTATAAGCTTTCATTTAGAGTAAAAACTGAAGTGGTTGCTCCATGTTCCTTTCTAAACCCAAACTGGAGCTTGTCTGGAAATGAGGGTATGTATTCTTGTACCCAGATTTCTAGTCTAGCCAATAAGACTTTTTCAAAAAGTTTCCCAATACAAGAAGTTAGAGTTATTCCAATATAATGATCTGGATAATATTTCGCCTTTTTACCTTTATATATTGGGATAACTACGCCTCTTCTGAAAGTGCTAGGGACATATGCAGATCCTAGAATAGAGTTAAAAAGTGCCGTTAATGTATTTACGATGTCATCACCACCGTAAATAAGATGTTCATTGTGAATACAGTCCGGGCCAGGAGATTTATTTTTGTGGAGATTACTGATACGTTCCTTTACTTCATCACTTTCAATATGTTTACATAAAATATCTTCTTTGCAGGAGGATTGTTTCTGGCTTATAATTCTCACCTTCCTGCCAACTGTTATTTGAAAGTTGCTATCAAATAATGGAGAGTAATGAGGTTTGGCGAGATCTGCAAAGTAATCACCCCATAGTTCACAAATATCTTCTGCTGTATTTGCACATTTATCACCAAATACTAGCTCTTTAACAACTGGACTCTGTCGCCTCATTTTGCGAACTGATTTAAAGAAAGTATCTATATCAGCATCGGAACACCTTTCTAATTCGCTACTTAAGTCTGACCGCTGTTTCCGTTTATACTTACGATGTAATCGTCTAAATTCCCGCTTAGCTGATTTGTAATTAATGTACAAAGGCGAGTTGCCTGTCCTTGGTTTACCATCAACCAACCACTCGCGTCTAGCTACACGCATGTTGTAATGCAACTCATTTAGTCCGTCTGATTTCCAGTATGGCTTTAAATGTGCTTTAAAAACACCCGAAGGAATACACCGGGAACTGGCGGATTTTAAAGCATTTATAACATTACATGTGCATGATTCAATTTCATGGTGAGGTAGGGGATGAGGGGGGATAGTAATTTCTGAGAGAAGTCGGGAACTCTCCTCGCTGTATACGTTAATGTCACATTGGTCAGCTTTTTGCCATTTTAGAAAATAGAGGCTATCAGATTTGCGTACATGTTCCTGTTGTCTAGATACAGTAACAAGACATGGGTAATGGTCAGATACAGCGTAGCTACAATCATCCATTACACAACAATAGGCAAGCTGACCGGTCAGGTGTGACGGGAGGAGTATGTAATCAATGAGCGATTTAAATATGCTGTCCTTACTTCTACATGTATGGTCAGGCCCATGGTTGCGTAATGTACTAACAGCATGTATAAGATGCCGTTCTGTGATATAGTTATAAGGCACACTATCACGTGGGGGTAATGTGTTTTTACAGATATCTGCATTGAGGTCACCCAGTATAAAAGTATCACCCTTTTGACTAAGGGTATCATACATATCAAAGAGTTGTTCAACTGCATCTACATACACAGAGTGCAGAACATTAGTAGAAGGTAGCCGAGAAGATATTACATACATGTCAGGGTATCCATGTGCATATACAACTGCAGCAACAAAAAATTATGTCTTGGTTGGAATTCTGCGCAGCCTCCAGGTGGACTTATTGTTACGCAGTATGGCAACACCGCCAGCACCTCGAGAAGAAGTTGTTTTGTTACATATAGATGAAATGAGTGAAAAACCATTAATATCATTGAGTCTGTGGACATTATCTGGATTGAGCCAATGTTCTTGCACAACAACAATATCAACATCATCTGGAATATTATTGACAATATCTTGACAATCATGTGTTAAGCCACGAATATTCCATGATATTAAGCTTAAAGCCATGATATATAGGGAGACAAGGACAAACTTACTCATTTTGATATGAATATCCATTATCACTATATTGTCCATAATTGTCCTTTTCCTCTGTCGTGGTACATAGTCACGACGTGATGTCAGCTGGCCAGAAGTTATCGTTCATATCACCAGTGTAGTCGTCACACGCCATATTGACCTGCACTGTGTAGGTTTCTGTTCCGTCATAGTGTGAGCGCTTGCGTAGCAGTCTTGTGTACGTCACACGCACATAGCGAGCATGTGCATAGTCGTGAATGAGCTGTTTCACACTGTCAAACGGTTTATCGGCCTTTATGTTGGATGAGACTACACGTTTAGTCTTTATCCTTGGTACACCTTCCAGCGTAGAGTAGGTTTTCGCCAGGGATTTTATCTGGTACGTTGTAGTTGTCTGTGGTTTGTCTGCGCGTCGATCCTGGAGAGTGTGGTGAGCTTGTGCTGTATGTTGTACAGGATGATGAGGCTGTACTTCTTGGGTCGTATCCATGTCCCCTTGAAACACAAGACCATAGACATTATCTGCATAGTACTTCCTCAGTTTATCCCTGTCGGAGAGATCAACCATGTTAGACTGTTTGTTTGTGAGAATATTGTTTCTGTCACTGGCACTGTTAACGCTCTTATTTGACACAGTCCCCTTACAGCTGTTCGTGGGTTGATTAGACACGGTATTTGTTGTTCCATTATTACAGTTCTGTTCACTACTGTTCACACCACAGGTACGAGGGTTACTGGATGAGTCAGTGATGGTTACAGGTGAAGCTGGAGTGTCAGTGTTCTGTTTGCCAGAATTGTACGATGATACTGGTGATTTAACAACACTCGCATACGTTGACTTCTGCTTACCAACGTTCTCCAGCTTACTACTGATCGATTTGAGTTTATTGTCCACCTGATAGTTAAGGCGAATGATTTGATCTTCAAGGTCATGGACTTTATCTTTCACTATCTTGTTGTCTTGGGAACTCAGCTTGATTTCCGCTCTTAACTCAGCACTTCTAGCTTCTGAATCTTGCAAGCGCTGATTTAAGTCCTGGATATGTTTATTTTTTTCTTCAATTATTTTGCTTTTCCGAGATAGATCTTGATTTAATTTATCTTCTAAGTTCGAAAGTCTTTTGTTTGTTGCATCCTGATTTTGTGAGACACATTGTTTTAATTGTATAATATGAGTCAATAACAGATCAACTTTATCTTTGTCACCTTGGTGTCTTGTCTGTAGAGTTGTCCCAGGAGTGTTGTCCTGTTGTCTTGTGTGTTCGTCCTCTGTGTCTTCACCACCGGTACCAGTGATTGACAGGTACTTGATATTTGCTCTGCTCAGGACCTTATTCTGAATCACGTGACCAGGAACACCACCCTCGATGAAATGATAGAGATAGTACATGTCATGGGCGTATCTATCCAGCATTGTCACTGTTGTCCCATTGGTTAGTCTCCGTCTGATTAACTGTCCCGGGAAATCGTGACAGCTTTCTTTTGCATAATCATACAAGCTTGCCCTGGTATGATGAATGTGCTTAGCATCGTGATTATAGGTGTCAAGCAGACCATCAACAAAGCTCTGTCTATCTTCGTTCCCAAATTTCCTTTTTATCTCTAAGTAGATAGCTTGGTCTGTCTCGTCACTCGACTGTGTCAGGTGTATGTCCTCCCTCACTCTCCTCCTGATTGGTCTCCATTGTTTTGCAACAATAGAGGCTTTCCACTGAATATCCGCAGAAATTTCTCACCAGGACTTTTTGTAGATAATCTAGAGTTTTGGGGCTATAACTTTCACACATTTGGCGATTGAAGTGTGAGTATTTCCATATTTGTAAAGATACCTTTGACGTGTATCCTGGTATTTTTTCTGTGTTAGAAATCTTCACATAAACATGAATAATCGCACAAGTTTGCAGAGCGTAGTGAAACGTGACTGACCTCGTCGGCCATCTTGTTCATTTTATAAATAATGATGGCAAAGTATCATAACACATGTTTAGTGGTCCGTAAAACAAATAAAGAAGTATGGTCCATGCACAAGCAAAGAGTCTGACAAATAAACGTCCACAGGGTATAGCTGAACTTTCTTAAGAGTGTCAAAATCAGGAATGACAACTACGCACGTGTTTTTCGAGGCACGTAAAATCCTATCGGTCGGATTTTGGTATCAAGGTAAAATCGACCTTGTTCACGGTGGTATTATGTTGTTCTAACATTGGTAATAAAATTACATATTATTTGACGAGTCTCTCAATCGGTCAATCGTTATTTGGTACTTAAAAGGCCACAGACCTATAGTACATTTATATACACAATATTTACAACTGAGCAGCTGAAAAGCATATGTCAAATATTTACAGATTTTCTATGTGTAAATTCAAAATAGATATACATTGACAGGTTCTGTAATTCAAAAGTATTTTTATTTCTTAATAGCATGGTCATTTTTATTTCATTTGGATGGGTATAATAATAAGATGTTAAATATTTCTTTCTTAAGTATTCATTGGCGGGGCAGATAAAAATAAAATAGTATTCGTCTTCTACGGCATTAACGTATACTATTAACATAACGCCCAGTTTCAACAAACAAATCATGGGATGAGTCTCTCCCTGTTCCGAACACCCGATCCCGTTGGTCGCCTCGTCTGTCGCATAGGTACTGAAGATTAATTCATAAATAACTTGGTATAGAATAGATCATGGCTGACCACAGATGATTTAAATCAATATACGGGAGCAGATGGACATTACAGAACTGGAGGCCAAGCAGGGTCCAAACAAATTGTCACGTGGATGGTGTCGTGCTTACTGATATCATCGGTATTGCTTGTTTACCATCGATCTTATCGGTATTGGTTTTTGTAACTCAAGTGGGTTAATGTATTATTCACATGCTTTTGATTGTTCATGATTTATAGGTGAATAGCGTGTTTGTTTGGGACTATCGATTTGCTGAAGATATTGATCAGTAATTCATTCATTATCTCCATATTCGCACAAGAGGACGTGCAGTTAAGTATCTTAGAACAAAATATCGGATAATTAAACCGTGGCACTTAATCGATTAAGAATGGTACAGCTCTTTCCATTGTGCAAACTAGGTACTGTTCGATTATCACAAAAAGGGCTTATGTTTTATATATGAATAAATATTTATATGGCAAAAACAGCTCTCTCCTTTGTCTATCCTGTAATGATTTATTAAAATAACCATATATTAGGGTATGCAGTTTCCATCAGTAGTACATTGTACTTATACAATCTTTCAGTGTTACTGCTCACTATATAACACCATCATGAAGCTTGTTTTTATGATTATTTCCGGGGTTTTCTTACAGTTTTGCCCATGTATGACAATGCCGGGACTTACAGGAGGAACAGTGGACAAGGCCATTACTGGATCTGTGATTCTCACATTTATCACCTCATCCATACAGCAGTGTACCCGACTGTGTCTCTATTCCTCAGCATGTGCATCAGTCAACTGGATGTCGACTACAAGAGAGTGTCAGCTCCACTCTCAAGAAGAAGAGGCTGATGGTTTGGAAGATTCCCCATTCAATATTTATCTACCAATTAGACGGATGCAGCGACAGGTACGATTTCACTGGACTTCTCCGGGGGCGGTGGGGTAGCCTAGTGGTTAAAGTTTTCGCTCGTCATGCCGAAGGCCCGGGTTCGATTCCACACATGAGTATACTGTATGAAGCCCATTTCTGGTGTCCCTCGCCGTGATATTGCAGGAATATTGCTAAAAGCGGCGTAAAACTACACTCACTCACTCACCTTTTCCGGTCAAATCCTGGAGACGAACTTATCCATGTTTCTTTGAAAAAAGAAATAATCTAATAATGGATTTTTTAAAAGATCAATTAAGTTTCACACAGTGCTTTAACAAACATACATATATTTTAATGTGAGTGAAATTGAATTTAGCGTCGCTTTGGACAATACTCATATAAAAGTATATCGAGCTTGCTGGATTTGGAAGAGTGGGTGAGTGATTTGGGTTTTACGTCTTTAGTAATATTCCAGCAATATCACGGCGGGGGACACCAGAAATGGGCTTCACACATTGTACCCATGTAGGGAATCGAACCCGGTTCTTCGGCGTGACGAGCGAACGCATTAACCACTAGGCTACCCCACCGCCGCGGATTTGGAAGACGGTCACACACACTCACTACTTTGGTGTCACCCATGAGCAATGGCATTGTGCTGGCAACCTGGAAACATAATCAGGATGCGCACAAGATCACAGGTATATGGCGTCCTTTTTGGACGCATACCACACAATACACTGTAGCTAGACAACTATGATATCCGTGTGGCTTTTACGGAAATGAGGAAAAATTCCAAGAACATCCCTCCCCCTATCAGCGAGGAAGCACCAGGCAACGGATTGAGTGAAGGATCGTCCAAGACCCGGAAGACCAAGGAAGACCAGTGACCGTTCGTCTCGCAAGACGCAATCCCATGACCCATGCCGTAGATGTGCGACGGAAATGGAATCCTCTTCACCAGAACCATCAGACGGAGTCTTAATGCTGCTTGTCTCAGAGAACGTTGTCCCATCAGACGTCCCTCCTTCAGAGATAGGCACAGGCAGGAACGTCTGGTGTGGTGCAGCCTACGAGTAATCGGAATTTGAGGACGTAGGAAAAGTATCATTGTAGGGTTGATTGGTTTGGTGAAAGTTGCCATTTTTCTACACGTTACCGACGGCCGTTGTCGTGTATGGAGACGAGGCATATCATCAGGTGACGATCCATGGAGCTGAATCCTTACCTCGTACAGTTGGGTTGGGTTGCATTTCGTATGATTGCAAGTTGGATCTGATTCCAATACATGGGACACTCAACGGTCAGCGTTCAACGTATCCACAGGAAGTACTGGATACCGCCGTCGTGCCACATGTTGACAACCACCCCCTTGCCAGTCGTCCGATATTCATGGATGATAACCCGAGACTTCACTTTTCTTGAGCTGTCTTCGCCCATTTGCAGATCAATGTCATTGGATCATTACCATGACCCGAACGGAGCACCAATACAAACTCCATTGAATATCTTTGGGACTGTCTTCGGCGCCAGCGCCAAGTTTGAGCTAGATATTCTCCTTATTAACATCTGCAAGCACTCCGCAAGGCAGAGGATGCTGAGAATTTAACGCTTGACTGTCGGCGTGAAGAGATGACAGGCAGATGTTATAAGTACGAAGGGTGGCTACACCATGCACTGATGAGGTCGCCAGTGGTGGGTCTGCAAATCACAACAATAATTATTTGAGAGTTGTGTGACAATCAGATTGGTGGCGTGGACATGGCGTGACCATAATTTACAGCATTGATGATTGCAAGTGAATTGTAACCAAATTTCAATTTCAGTGTTATCTTAATAAGAGTAAAAGGGTACAGTTACCATTGTTATACCTGGAATGCACACGTACTGTTTTCGTACGAAATATATCCAGAAAGTGGAAGGAGCTTTATTTATGATCATGTGTATACTTCATGGATAATGGGTGACTCTAAATATTAACTCACTTCCTCATGTATAGAAATCTATTTTCCGATTTAAAAAGGGTTTTAATGTTCCTTTACATCTTTTGTCTGAGCCATTCAAGCTACTTTAAATATTCCGTGTAGGAGTCTTAGTCGTAAACATATGCTTCCCGATCATAATTGACGTGTAGAATTGATTTGAACTTGAAACCATTAACACGATCGTTTAGTGTAATGTTTTGGGGAAATGCACTTAAGCTAAGTACACATAGGTCTATACAAATTGTCCAAATAATATAGTGGTGTCTGTTGATTTTGATAGGTTTATGATTTTTATTTGTTGTGTTTCCATGGAACCACATGACCCGTTTAGATAAACTACCAGGCAAAGGAAAGTACACACGAAACTCGACTACAATCTTCGAACCTTACTAGGCTGAGAACAGCCTTAGAAACACTGAACATAAATGTCCGAAAACACAACTTTCGACCAGTATGACATACAGCAACAACGGAACAAATTCTTGTTTAACTTCTTTCAGAGGCATTTATAAGTTGGAGCAGTAAGGAAGGATAACAATATATGGATGAACAACTTTATTACAGTGAGAGCCACGTTTCGGTGTAGGTTCTAACACCGTTATCAAGCAAGTGATGAACAGCATGAGGATACAGAAGTATATAAACACGTTAGAGGAGATGTTTGTTCAGTACAATAGGGGATTAGGAAGCCAGTAACAATAACAACACATAGTCTTTGTAGATAGAGGAGTTAACAAGTCAAGCCTGCCTTGTATGCATGTTTCTGTATCCTCATGCTGTTCATCACTTGCTTAATCCCAATTTGCATATATCCGGAGAATGTGTGGCATTACCTTTGGAAAGAGTGCATAGTGGTCTGTAACTACACATCCCTTCTACAGAAAAAGAAATAGATTAAGATTAAGAAACTCCCTGCTTGAAGTAGAGTCGATTATAAAATTCCGTCAATACCATGAGCTTCTGTTTACGAATCTCAAACAAATAGTGTTGATACCAGGTGTTCGAGAAATGATATCACGAGGTCACCACTATATTATTAGTATTTTCCATGTGCTACAGGCCACTTACGTGTACATTTGTATGCAAATCGTATGAGTGGAGGGTACAAATGGTAGAACATGGTATGTTTACATTTTTGGCGAACATATGGTGTCAACACTGAGTTCTGTTACTGTATGGCGTTGCTCTATGATATATTTAACCATTTCTGAAATTAATTTCTGATATGTTTCAAGGTAGTAGTTTTACTTTTGCAAACTATGTTTAACTGGTAATGAAAGTCTTCACAGGTTGATTGCGATGTGTGCCTGGGGGTTAGCTGGTGATCTCAGTGTCGTTGTTCCATTGTAGACGAGCCCATGTAACGACCGCCCTTGTACTACTGGACACATGTGTGTCCCTGTCATCAAGTCCACATCACACAGATGTGTCAGCCTCAGCCACTACATCTATCCACCATCCACATCAGAAAGACCAACTCAGTCATCAGGAGTTACCACAGCTACTCCAGAACAGCTACTCGCAGCTACCACAGAGGATCTAACGGCTACCTCAAGTCAAGCCACAGCTACCACAGAGGATCTAACGGCTACCTCAGGTCAAGCCACAGCTACCACAGAGGATCTAACGGCTACCTCAGGTCAAGCCACAGCTACCACAGAGGATCTAACGGCTACTTCAGGTCAAGCCACAGCTACAACAGAGGATCTAACGGCTACCCCAGGTAAAGTCTCAGCTACCACGGAGGAACTAACGGCTACTTCAGATCAGGCCATGGCTACCTCAGATCAGGCCACATCTACCACGGAGGATCTAACGGCTACCTCAGATCAGGCCACAGCTACCACGGAGGATCTAACGGCTACCTCAGATCAAGCCACATCTACCACGGAGGATCTAACGGCTACCTCAGATCACGCCACAGCCACAGCTACCACGGAGGATCTAACGTCTACCTCAGATCAGGCCACAGCTACCACGGAGGATCTAACGGCTACCTCAGATCAGGCCACAGCTACCACGGAGGATCTAACGTCTACCTCAGGTCAGGCAACAGTTACCATAGTAACAACAGCTCCCACACGTATGTAGTCTTGAAATGAAATACCTGAACTTTAACACCTGGAAAATATAGTAAACTGCCTTAAGTTTTAAGTGTATCAATCGCGTATCCCAGAATGGCAGTTTCTTTTTATCTCTTGTTCTGACTACGTGTAATGACTATTTACGTTAAAACATCCCCCTTATCAAAGCTTATTTCCATATATAATTTTCTATAACGTGCTACATTATTTTGATGAGAAGGATTGTGGCAGGAAGGATTTACCGGATTTACAGAATCTGTTCTTGAGAGCACTTCTGTGTGCACAATAAAAACAACATATGTTTATATGTTTAATGGTGTAAGTTCACGACGCCCTCATTGTCCATGTGGTGTTTTCCAGTGACTGCAACTTGTGACAGTGACAGCGACTGTAACCCGTACCCCCATACGACCTGCTCTGGTGGCCTATGTACCTGTAACATCGGATACGACCTTGACCTCGTCAGAAAAGTGTGCAGGAGCTTACAAGGTATGGACATACCATGTTTGGGATTTTGCATTTTGCTAACATATAGTGGACCTGAAATATAGGTGGGTGTGAGTTTCAGTCATTGTGTTATGTTCTGGACAATAACAGTGCCAGCTGGCAAAAATAATATATAACTGTTATGTTTAATTTTAACATTGATGTTGCATATGCTGGTATCTTGGTGACGTTAATAGACACTTGTCCACAGTGAAGTTTGTCTCATAGCAGTAATGTGGTAACAGTATGGTGCTTAACACGGCAGTCAACAATATAAGCCGCGATCAACACGGTCGGTACAGCGCCACTCAGGTCACTATAAGAACTCATCCGCTCCTTATCAGTCGGCTCTTTTGACATGCGTGGGATTTTTTTACCTGTGGTCTTCAGAAAGCCACGCAATGGCTTCAAGGGTAACATTGGTTTACATATAGATGGTCAACTTAGGGCGAATACAAGTGTATTCTTTGCACCTATTCTGTTAAGAATGTCACACAATGTGTTCAAAGGTAACATTGGTTTACATGCAGATGTAAATGCAAGTGTATTCTTTGCACCTCTTCTGTTAAGAATGCCACACAACAGGTTCAAGGGTAACATTGGTTTACATGCAGATGTAAATGCAAGTGTATTCTTTGCACCTATTCTGTTAAGAAAGTCACACGATGGGTGCAAGGTTAACATCGGTTTACATGTAGATGGTAAACCTGAGTCAAAAAGTGTCAAGGGCAAGTATTGCCATACATTGCATGATTCGTACAATCGGAAATCCCTTTCTGTGGGTAAATATAGGTCTCTGACATGGCCGTCTTTTTAATAAAGATATTTCCTTTTATTCCAGAATGTTCGAGTTTTGGATCAGACTTCACTGTGTATCGTTCAAAGTTCATTCATCAAAACAACATTGAATCGATAAAACCGTCCACGGAATCAGAGTGTTCACAGGTGTGTCTCACAGCAGGGTACACCTGCAAGAACTTTGACATGATTCAAGGTGGCTGCTACACACAAGAAGTTTCCTGGTTTGAAGTGTCAGAAAGTGAACGTCGATCACCCTCCTTCTACGATGCCGATCATTACCAGCGTACATGCGATTGGTGAGATAAAATATACCCATACTATGTTGAAGTTGACTCCTGCGTGCGTGCGTGCGTGCGTGCGTGCGTGCGTACGTGACGAAGGTCAATTATATAGTTTGAACGAGACAATCTAATGAAACCACTGTAGTGTTTAAAAACGATTCACGCCGTTGGGTTTTTTTTGTTTCTAGTTTAACGCCACACTCAGCAATATTCCAAATATATGACGGTGGTCTGTAATAATCGAGTCTGCACCAGTCAAACCAGTGATCAACAGCATGAGCATCGATCTTCGCAACTAGGATACGATAGCACGTATCAGCCAAGTTGCTGTAAAAAAACTTTCAATTAAGAAAAATAAACTTTTAAGTAAAGGTATGAATATGATAAATAAACGCGGTATTTCAAGGATCATGTTCTTTTCTGATGGCATTAGCGGTTCATCAAGTGACAAAAATGTTGAAATACGGGTGTAAGCAGAATCAGACGTCTTTAAGGCTGCCTCTTTTCTCTTTTTTTGTTTTTGCACGTGCAAATCTGGAACTTCCCACTCCATATAGAATGTCGAAAACAATCGGAAAAGACCGACAAGATAAGTATTATTCACACATCTCGGGTGGTTGTAAATTTCCGTTAAGTATTGCTTAAAATGCAAAATGCCTTTGATATATCTTGTATTTGGTGCCAGATTCAACATCACGATTCAATCTTCAGCCTATAACCAGCGTTTAAAATTCCCACCTGCCCGACCGCCCGGACCGGTATATTTTCAACTCGGACGGTCAAATTTCAAAAGTAGCCTGTCCGGCGGTCTGGTAGACACTTTTACCCCTAAGAGTAAATATTTCATAATATCAGACAGGTTCTCGTGTGGTCAGTTTCAGGTGTTTAAGGTATTATGAAAATTATGTTAAACTACATACGATTGTACAGTTCATGCTACGATAACCAATCATAACACATGTTCTTTCAGTTTACCTAAACTCGGTGCATTGCTTGTTAGTGCTATGTAGTTTATTGCGATGCCTACAAACAGTGAATGGAGCTTGCCCGAGTTGGAAATGGCAGTCACAGTTTTTTATTGTTGAAAACCGGTTGTCCGGCTGTCTGGATGTCCGGCTGTCTGGCATGGAATTTGGGGAGTTTTAAACACTGCTATAACTTACACAAAGGTACCATACATGCTGTCTCCACCGACTCCGTGATAACAGGAAGAGCAACCATGAGTCAGCAAGATGAAGCCTTATAAGGTGACGCGACTTGGTTTCCAGACTTGCTCTATTGGGCAAGACACAAACTCTGTGGGTAACACTGTGGACAAGTAAGCAGTTCTACTGGAAGACAATGATGTCGTCAAATAGGAAATCAATTGGAATCAGAAACATTCAGCGGTTTTATTTTATTTATGTGCTATGTTTATTAAGATAGTCTCTGAATATATGCATATTTAATTGAATCAACAAGTTGTTTGTTACAAGTTTTGTCAACTGACTGAAGAATGTCAAACTCATTATTCTGAGACACAGAAGTAGTGTATTTGTATAAATATAAAGCAAGAATAAGGAAGAGAATAGTATGGTTATTTTCTCGGAATCTCTATCAGCTTTTGAAAAATTGAGGATAAATATATGAGCCATTTTGGCTAATTCACCTCCAGTTTTCTAATGTTGGTTCAGCTCGATATATCCTTTTCGCTCGTCACCGACTAATGTCGAATCTAACTGATTACCCAAGATACTTACATCCACCGGTCGTTCGAGGCGCTACCCAATGCTGTTGAGAGGGGGTGCTCTCCGAAGTAGTATTACGAAGTACATATGACTGTAAAAGACAACATAAACCTACCAGAAAACAGAACAGTGGCGTAAAACCATCCCCAGTCACTATCTATATCTGTATCTGTCTGCCCACCCATTCTCTATCTGCCAGAACTTTAACCACTAGGTTTTTAGGTTGGTTTGTGTTTCAACGTTGTGTATTTATATTGCAATGGTTATTACGTATTTGGCATCAACATGTTTGAAAGTTCATTAGCGAGATGTTTGCACAATAATACATTCTTGAATGTACAAATTTGTAACCGTTTGAATACTTGAACTGTGTCCCATTTGACTATCAATTCATACAAAGCGTGTCGTTGTTACCTTTGAATGTTTATCCCGAATAAACTGTTTTCACATGGCCATTTCCGTTTTGTTTAATGTTTCCTGACTCTTTATATATGATGGATTTAATGTGCGGCTGGATTGCAATCTTTAAATCGCATCGGCAATAGTGCAGCGATATGGCGAAAAGAACAAGGCGTGCATGTATTAAATACCAGTAACAAACTACAGTACAACGTACACATCGGTATATTACTCCTTTACAATAACACAAACCTGACCAAAATATATAACACATCGGACCTACTCAATATATCTGAGAAGATAATATGATCTTCTAGAGTTTGATCATTATTTTAATTGTAGTGATATTTGACACTACTTACCCATTACCATGTGAATATGCTTTAAAATTTCACTTATTTCAACGCTAGCTTCTGCCTACATCATTAAACTGGTTTGTATATGTGTTCTTTTATGCCGCAGTCAGTAACATATACCTGCTATATCACTGTGGGGGCGGTGGGGTAGCCTTGTGTTTAAGCGTTCGCCCGTCACGCCAAAGACCCGGGTTTGAATCCCTGCATGGGTGCAGTGTGTGAAGACCATTTCTGGTGTCCCCCGCCGTGATATTCTAAGATACTACTAGATGCGGCGTAAAACTAAACTCACTCACTATATCACCGTGGTACCCGATGCATATTAGCGATAAACTGCTCGGATATGTTCGAGGCTTGGTCTCCGCGGAGTTGGCGAGTTATTCATGTAAGACAATCTCCTGGGAGGAGACCGACCGAGTCTTTGCGTGGGAGTAAAAACATTGCATGCAGTACCAGACTTATATGAAAAGGATTTGGTGCAGCGTTCATGCCCAGAATAAGTGAGTGAGTGGAGTGACTGAGAAAATGCCAGCAATATCACGTTACCACAAAACCGATTAATATCTGTTGTGTTGGTAGGCATTCGACAAATCAAGCGATTTGTTGTACACTCATCATAAGGTGGTGGTGCCTCATAACGTGGTCTTTCTGGTGTACCCCGCCGTGATGTTGCTGGAATATTGCTAAAAGCGGCGTAAATCCAAACTCAGTCAGTCAGTCATAACGTGGTCTTGCGTGTAAATGAGGCAAGTAAATGACAACGGGCACGAATGGAATCATTCATGGACAAAGCAATTTCAATCCGTCTCAATTTCTGACCAATGGTGTTCTTTAAGACAAGTGCAGTTTTTGATGTCTTTATGTCATGTATTCTTCAAATTCAAAGCATTAAAAAGAAGAAACAGAAAACAAAAAAAAAAAAAAAATGCTTCTTGGTGATGTAATGTGTAATGTGGTTTAACGTCGAGTTCAATGAGGTTCACATTGTGAATGTGAGTGGCAGTCTTGCTTCCTGCTGGCGTTTGTCGACCGTGGCATTGTGAATGTTAATGACAGCCTTGCTTCCTGCTGGCGTTTGTCAACTGTGGCATTGTGCATGTGAATCACAGTCTTGCTTCCTACTGGCATTGTGAATGTGAATGACAGCCTTGCTTCCTGCTGGCGTTTGTCAACTGTGGCATTGTGAAGGTCAATGACTGTGCTTCATGCTGGCGCATGTGAATATGAATGGCGCCGCTTTTGGCGTTTGTCAACTGTGCTGATATAGGACCAAAGTTTACATTCATCCTACTGTCTTATCATCAGAGATGTTCCAAGTTTCATCGATATATTCCGCTTCTCTGCGTTTTGAAAACATGAGGTTGGAACCCAGCCATCGGAGATGTGCTGATATAGGACCAAAGTTTACATTAATAACAGTTTGAACAGATGCCAAAAGCCGTAAAACGTACTTAGTAACACAAAACCAGTATATACAGCGACGTACATGCACGTGAGTATGAGTGTGTCTGATATTTCAGGAAACTTTAACATTGTCGGCCAAATAAGTATTGTTACAGCTTGAGTGAGTTGGTGAGTTTAGTTTTACGTCGCACTCAGCATTATCGCAGCTATATGGCGGCGGTCTGTAAATAATCAAGTCTGAACCAGACAATTCAGTGATCGACAGCATGAACATCGATCTACGGAATAGGGTATATGATTACATGTGTCAACCAAATCAGAGAGTCTGACCACTCGATCCCGTTAGCTGCCTCTTATGGGTTACTAAAGATCAATTCTAACCCGGATCTTCACAGGTCTGTTACAGCTTGATGAATAACACGCTCCCTCGCCTATTCAAGCAGAGTTCCTACAGCTCCTAATCCAAACGACTCACTTGAACCATAATGAATTTCAGACCGGTTCCAAATGTACAGTATCTATCAAAGGTAAGTTCTCAATATCACTATCGTCTTTCAAAGGACAATACAACTATATAACATGCTCTACTGCAGCTCACGAATACCCTTTGATGTGCTATGGATGTTAGGCTTTTTGAATGTAATGAAACTTATAGATTTATCTTCGGCCTTCAAAAACATCCAATAACGTCATGTTTGTCATAAGAGCAGACCTCATGAATAGTGCTGACGGCAGGTGTTGGACGTTCCCCTTACTTCTCAACTCCTGCGCTGTTTGATACTTACTATTGATTAATACATGTGGGACTGATCAAAACATTTTAGTATCTCATCATTGCTTTAACGCTTCGCCCGGCATCAGCCAGAAGAGACTTTACTTCAGGCTCTGAAGAAATGGGTACAGTTGCTATCGTAACATTGGTATTTATTTCATATTGTTTCACCACGTGTAAGAGTGATAAACTGGGACTGTTATCAGATGATGCTGTTCAAGATAAAATCCTCTCTGGTGTAGTATTTGAAGTGTTTTCCAAGACGACCCTGATACAATGCAGCAGGCTGTGCCTCTATTCATCAAGATGTGTTTCGGCAAACTGGATCACAAGGGCTAAAGAATGTCAACTGAATTCACGTGGTGGTGACGAGCAATCTTTACAGGTGTCTCACTCTAATATTTACCTGGCTGTTCACGTCAATCCTTTACAGGTAAGAATGATACTTGTTAAATGTCACTCGGACATCTGCCTCTCATATCGTTGATTGTTATACAAGAATATTTAGTGATCATATTTGTTCAGTAGGTTTCGGTATTATTACGTTCATTTGGTCTAAATACTTGTAATTCAAATTATCGATAGCTATCCCATTTTCAGGTTATTTTATTTGTGATTCAAATAACTTAGGTGAAATATTTCTGGAACAATAAGATCACCTGTCGCTTTAAAGTTAATTTCAGTACACCAGTGTCCCATGACTGACTTTCGAAAAGGATTGATTAATTGTTTGTTGTTTAACGCCGCACTCAGCAATATTCCAGCTATATGGCGGCAAACTGTAAATGATCGAGTCTGGACCAGACAATCCAGTGATCAATATCATGAGCATCGATCTACGCAATTGCAGAAGCCCTCGGTCTTTTCAACTGCTCTCCTTCGTCGAGCAGTTAATGAAAGACTGCTGCTGCAAATGATAATGCCCTGAAAAATAGCGTCACCCTTATATTATTAGTGTAATGGTGCGCCTCTAAGGTAAATCATTACGAATCGGTTAAATGGGGGGATAGAAAGTAACTCTATAACTGTAAAAATGCTATTGAGCTTGCGATACAGGAATACGAAGACAGACAGACAGACAGGTTTATTAAAGTCTCACTCGTAGTACATATAAAACATATATAACTTCATATATATTCATTATAAATAAAATATGCTACGACCAGTCGCTCAGCGACTTATGAGAGACATCTTAAGCATTATTAAAACAAAATATTCATAAAAAATATATTTACAAAATACAGCTATATAAAATGGTCATGTAAATTAGCCATATAAAATTTCAGTCTTTTAACTAAACTATCGTGGCAGGTTTTGGCAACGCTAAACACTACATCGAGGGAAGTAAATATATATGAAAGCCTTTCATGGCATGATAAATCTTTAAAATGAACGTTATTAAGAGCACATTTTTGCATAAGATCTTTTCTGATATAGTTCAAAGCTGGACATATAAATAAAACATGGGTTTCATCCTCGACTACATTTTGGCAGTTAAAACAAAATCTCTCGTTGTGCGGTATATTTTCATATCTTCCCGTTTCAGCTCTTAGTGGGGCAACTCCACATCTGAACTTTGCTAAAGAACTTCTGTGACCTCGGGGAAGCGGATACTTAACATACTGTTCTGTTTCATATTTTGTTGTAAAAAGTCTATAGTTTCTCAATTTGTTTCCTCCTCGTCTTCTCCCTTCATCATACATCTTCTCTCTCCATCCTTGTTTGTATGCCGTATACATTGCTTCTTGCACGTTCGTGGTGAATAGCTTCTTTTCCAGGTGGTGTTCGATATCTGTAAGGTGTTCGAATCCAAGGGATTCAAAATGGGTTCTGACATTAAAATTCCAGTTTTTCTTTTTGCTATTGTTCGCCATTACAAATATCCTATTATTCAGTCTTCTCCTTGTTGTATTAACGCATCTTATCCAATGTCTTAGCACAGATGTCTAATTCCTCACTTTTGGGGGAACCCATCCCATCTCTCCATTTATAGTTGCGTTGGGTGCATATTTTCCTAGACCTAGAAAAAATCTAATTGCTCTATGATGAACTGCGTTGATGCATGAGTATTCTGTTGTTCCCCATATTGCAGCGCCATAACTTATTACTGAAAAGACCATGGTGTCATAGAGCTTCGTAAACACGTTATGGGGCATTCCTCCTAGAGCCTTAAACTTTGAGATGAGCAGTCCCAGTGATCTGTTGGCTGACCTGGCTGCAGATTTGGCCATGGCGTTATAGTCCAGATGCTGATGTAAAAATTGTACTTGTTTTACTTTTTGAAGGAACTCTAAAATGAACCACCTTTGACTTTTCTGGGTTGACAGTCATCTTGTTTACTCCACACCATATATTTACTTCATCCAATAAACACTGAAGGTCTTCTGCATTCTCAGCGAGTAGTACGATATCATCAGCATAAGCCAATACTGATACATGTTCTTCACCGAACTTTATCCCCCTTCCTAATGCATTTTTACGAATGACATTCACTGTAACCAAATGACTGTCCAGAATAATAGTTTACATCACATATATTTTAGCGTCACACTTCGCCTTCGTTGTGACGGAGCAAGCTCCCCGATCACGTGGCTACTGAAGCGCCTTTGGGGATGATTTGACATTATGCTTGTTTGTTGTTTAACGACACACTCAGCAATATTCCAGCTATATGGGTCTTGTCCAGACTCGATTATTTACAGACCGCCGCCATATAGCTGGAATATTGCTGAGTGCAAGAGAGATTGAAAATCCTTTCCTGTTTGGGTTTACTGGATGGATTTGAAGACCAATTTGAAGCCGGATCTTCACGGGAATAGATACTTGTAGGTCCTTTCCTTTCTGGTGGGTGGATCCTTTCCCTCGTAAATGTGCCATTGAGGAACAATTTTCCATGCAACAATAGTTAAAATTAACAAGTGTACGTAGTGTTTCCACACAATAGCCACAGGAGTTAGAATAATGCGCGCAAAGGTAATTCCTTCTCTTCAGATGTCTTTCTCAAGAACACACTGTACTGAAAACACGTCAAGTGCACGGTAAAGCACAAAGAAAAGGGATGTTGTTCTTGAGTGCTGTATTTTCCCTCATTTCCGCACTAGATATGTTCTTAATGTAAAACACCAGCAGTCCACTAATGGTCCACTCTACCGGAGCATGACCTCGAGTTGAGGATAAACCATCGACACTGGCAAGGTGTGGTAAGAAACCACTCATTAGGAACGTGTGGTCAGACTCAATGATTTGGGTGATTTCGATCGTACTTCGACGGCGTGAGACATTGGTTTAAACATATTTTATTCTATTCAGGAAGAAGGAAAAGGATTGGCAAACAAGCCTAAATGGCTTATATTAATGCCGCTCCATAATACATGTCAAGGTTCAAATTTGTGCATAATGTTGTACATATTTATAGTGGTTATATCAAGTTACCTCTGAATAATAACAATCATGGATATCAACCATTTATCTTGGTTTTGTTTCGTGGCCAGTTGATACAAATAAAAAATAAGAGAAGCTACAAATCTTTATGAATCAAAACGTTTTGATGTAATAATGAATTGAAGGACTGACCATAGAATATCCATATTCGTGAGACATTGATAATAAACTCAGCCAGTGGTTTGTCTAGCTCGAATATTCCCAGGGGCGGCGGGGTAGACTTGTAGTTAAAGCGCCCGCTCGTCACGCCGAAGACCCGGGTCCTATTGCCCACATGGGTACAATGTGTGAAGCCCATTTCTGGTGTCCCCGCTGTGATATTTCTGGGATATTGCTAAAAGCGGCGCAAAACCATACTCACTCGAATCTTCACAAGCCTTCTTGTGCAGTAAGAAAGGTGCTTGTGTAGCATTACAAACCTACAAATGTAAAATTGTGCTTCAGAAAGAAGGTGAGCATCAGCTACACTGAGATCTAATTATGATTCATTGCTCTACTTCAACAACAACAAACAATACCCTTGTTCAAACAAGCGACACGTCAACAACAACGAACAATACCCTTGTTCAAACAAGCGACACGTCAACAACAATTAACAATAACTTTGCTCAAGCTAGCGACACTTCAACAACAGCTAACAGTAACACTGTTCAAACAAGCGACACTTCAACAACAGCTAACAGTAACCTCGTTCAAACAAGCGACACGTCAACAACAGCTACAGGTTTTGAAGTATTTCAGATTTTCACCTCAACCAACATCGTATCGGAGATTAAAATCTCAATTAAATTAACCAGTCATACATAAGCGGTGAAGCTTGTGCCCAAACACTCGATCCATATTCCAAACAGTGCTAATGGCCCAGTGTTTGGAGTCCCCATGATGTAGTATAACTTGTGGTTATGTTTCAGCCGATGGCTCATGTTCAGGGGACTCTGACTGCAGTGCATTTCCGACTACAAGTTGCCATGCTGGTTTCTGTACATGTGGTATAGGATACGATCTGGATGTTGCTAGAGCAGTTTGCAGGGACTTAAGAGGTATCGTTGCATTACTTTACAGTATTTGGAGGATCGGTGTCATAAGCACATTCTTAAGATTCCATTTACTGACTTGTTTTTTACTCGGTGAGATTATGGCCCTAACGGTCGGATTCACCATGTTCAGTAGAACAGAACAGTACTTTAGTGGAAGCCGAGGTGGCTGAGTGGGTAGATGGCTGACACTGTGTTCTTGCGATTGGGTGCCTGACTCTGAGAGCGTGACTACCAATCCCTGACCAACAAAATCACTGGAATCAGTACTTTACTGAGAAAGTGTAAACCCAAATCTAGCATATGTTACATTTGACCACTTTCTGAATGACATTGTGTATTCACTGTGTATTCAGAACATGGTTGAAACGCATCCCCTGATTTATCGGGTACTGTTGATAATACAATATTGGTAATATGATAAACCCCGAAACCCCGAAATACAAAGAAAGCTAACAAGCAATGAATTTGTTAGATGTTAAACGCCACACTCAGCATTATTCAGGGACGGGTTATTTGCACATCAGTTCTTAATGACGTTTGTGAGATAGTCGATGATCACACAGTGTCTAACAAACAATCCATCGTTGTTTCAGAGTGTACCACCTTCGGAACAGAATACATCCATTTCCCAGGACAGGTTATTTGGAGAGAAGATATAGAGTCAAACCCCTCCTCATATCCTGTAGCACAATGTGTTCAATTATGCAATGAAGCTTCAACGTATGTATGTAGATCATTTGAAACAGACACCAGACTCAACGGGTGCTACACTCAGACAATGACGTGGCTTGATGCTACTGAGGACAAACATACCTACACAGACCGTTTTGATCACTACCAACGAAAGTGCATCTGGGGGGTCATATAGAACATGTCGCTTCTGACAATTACATGCATGCTGTATCTGATGAAATGATACATAGAAGGCCATGTGTCCAGTTCCCTTCTCAGTGCCCCTGTTTCTAGTTACGGCTGACATACATTATCTTAAGGTTTGTCCTAAGTCTCATCAAGTTGACAATATCAGCTTTATCGGTTAATCATTAATCTTCGTTACACAGAAGATTTTGAACCTTAGCTCTTGTTTTTGTATCATAAAGGATAATGTATGTGGGGAAAAGATTTTGGGGTTATAGTTCGTCCCAGATTGACGATTAGTTTACTCAAATGCACGTTCTGCCATGGACTTTGTAATTGAATTTGTTTCTACATTTTATGACTTTCAACATTACCTGTATACTACACAGATATGACTGTTGGGAACATGTTGCTGATGTTTAAAATCGTGTATTGATAAGTTTAGTTTATCAGGATACCGTCTCTACACTATGTGAGTGAGTGAGTGAGTGAGTGAGTGAGTGAGTTTAGTTTTACGCCGCTACCCTATGTAGCTGATCTATTACGGTAAACGTTCACTGGACATTTCTTTGAGTCACATTTATGTATGATGAACAGGAATTATTCTTATTGCAATGGATGCAACGTTTGGAATAAAGAAGTTGTCTATCCATACATAATCGTTCTTGTTTACATTGGACAGTTGAGTCAAGGTGACTTGACTGAAGGCCTCTCACTTGACGCATGGGTGTCCTGCTCGGGTGTCCTGCTCGGGTGTCCTGCTCGGGTGTCCTGCTCGGGTGTCCTGCTCGGGTGTCTTGCGCGGAGAAATCTGGATTCTCGAGGGAATGTTGTAGTTTCATGACTTCGATCCTTCTTATAATATAACATCTTCAATGTTTGAAGATTGTGCGTAATCAATAGTGAACAATGCATTAAGTATGGTGAACACGTATTTGGGAAGCACATTTAGAGTTCACACAAACAAAATCACCAAAACTGGTACCATTAAGATACCCCAAAGTCAGTATTGTGTATGGCATCTGTGGGCACCAATGAAAGCGTTAAATCGTCTTTATATGGAATGAATGAGCCGTTTGATGTAGGCACTTGGGTTGCTACTCTGCGAAATGCCTGATCGAGTCCAGCAGCTGTTGTCGGCCTTGGATGGAGGTCATTCAGTCTTCTTTGAATCTCGTCCCAAAGGTGTTTTATTTGACTAAAATCCGGTTTGAGCGCAGGTTATTGTTGGGTTTGGATGCCATGTTGTCTTAGGAAGTCCAATGTTACTCTAGCAGTGTGGGCATGAGCGTTGTCTTGCTGGAAGATGTGATTTCTGTAACGTCCAAAATGTGGTACAACGTGGGGTCTTATGACTTGGTCAAAATAGCGAGCAGCTGTCACGTCATTTCCTCATCCTGGACCGAGATTCTGGAAGACCATGGGGTCAACTAACTGGTTCAGACCGATTGCACCCAACCATGATGCTTGGACCACCCCACGAGTCTCTTTCAACAATACATTCATTGGAAAACACTTCCCCACGCCTTCACCACATTCTCACTCTGCCATCGAATGTCGAAACACAGTATCGGCTTTCATGAGAACACAGCACGGTTCTCCATCGTTGATAACGCCAATTCCGTCATGATTAAATGAATAAATATGTTTAAACCATAACGCCAATTTCGATGCTGAGTTGCCTATTGCAGTCGGTTTTGGTCTACGATATGGTCTGAGACAGTAGAGGTCTCTTCCGCGCAAACGTCGACGCACTGTATCGGCACTGATGGGTCTGTTGTAAGCGATCCTGCAGATGGTGGCGCACAATCTGTCGGTCTTGGCGTTATGATGTTACTGAAGGTCGCCAACTGCGTGGACGGTCTTCGATGCTGTTAGTAACCTGATACCGCTCCTGCAGTCGATAGATTGTACTAACATGAATATTAAAATGATTGGCTTCTCTCGGTGCAGACTGGCCAACTTGCAATCGTCCAAAGACTTGGTTCCTCTGATCTCTCGTAGGTCGTGTCATCGCGATTATGTCAAAACATAAATGATTTCAGGCGAGTTTGGGACTCGCTTTTATGTTTAGGGTTGTCACAATATGCACGTGCATTTTCATGAATGTCACACGGAACCTTTTACCACGTCTGCCTCTTTAGGTGCGTTTGGTGGAAATGCTTTTTCATCAGAAAACACACTGATGTTGATAGTAACTGTCAGTTTGGATTGAAAAACATGTTAACAAAACGATACAATCATAATAAAACACCATTTCGTTATTGCATTTGGTTTTGAAAGGCGACGTTTCTTTTGTGGTTCAGTATATATTCTAAAACGACAGTCCTCTTCCACGTTTTTTGGCCAACGTGTTTTTGGCTGTCCAAAATTTGTCGACCTGAAATTGGTTCTGCCTGTGGCCTTATTCATATGGTTGTAGTACCTTCTTGATTTAAACAGTATTTTATTTCCATTAATGTTTACATTTTTCATAATACTCGACATAACAAAAGGGAAATAGGATTAGCAAACAGGCCATATGGACTATGTCAATGCTTCTCCGCATATAATTCGTTATTATCTTGACTTAATTCTATGGAGCAGACATTAGGACATTAATGAATGAATCAAAACAAAATAAAAATAAAGAAAAGAAAATAAAGAAGAAGATACCAAGTGCATTTTATGTTTATAGGTTGTTACTTGAATTTTGGAAAGCGGTTAGTTTCAGTTATATAATTCTGTACGGATTTTATAAGGTTTTCTTTGTCTAAAGGAGATAAATCGTCATTGCCGTGAAGTATAGTATATATGCTGAGGTGGTTAAGGACAAAGTATTTGTCGAGTCTAAACTCGGCATAGCGGGGACATGACAGAAAAAAATAGATAGCATCTTCTCTGTTGTGGCCACATGAACAAGTGGGATCATCAATCAGGAATCTGTAAAATAAGTGTGCTT
This sequence comes from Haliotis rubra, assembly GCF_003918875.1. NCBI lineage: Eukaryota > Metazoa > Mollusca > Gastropoda > Lepetellida > Haliotidae > Haliotis > Haliotis rubra. The sequence continues at coordinate 118,552 of NW_025765169.1, read as the reverse complement.
TTAAATCACTACAACCTAGCCTAATTCTGAATAGGATCACTTGGTATTGTCGCTGGCCATAACTAGCAATGTATATAAAATTTGAAGAAATCTGAATGTCTGTGGAAATCAATTGTTTAAACCTAGATAGGGAATCTACATTTCTGATATCGATATCAAGTGAATTCCATGCTTTAACAACATAAGGCAGGAAAGATCGGTTATACTGGGATAAGCGCCCTGCATTTGTCTGAAAGTCGTTGGAGTTACGAAGGTTGTATCCTGTTATGCTGGAGATACTAGGTGGGACCCATAATGATAGGTATTTAGGAGTCAGCCCATTGACCATTTTGTAATATATACATAATTTATGATAATGTCGTCTGTCAGACAATGAGCAATAACCCGTTTCCCTGTAAAGTTTTTCGTGACTAGTTCCTCGTACTGCTCCACATATTGTACCTTCTTGAACTCTGTCTAAATATGGCACAAGTTTAAATATAGCACATCACTCAATATATAACAATAACACAAAATATTGGCCATACTCGTTGATTGTAGGGCAACGACTGATGAAAGGCCACGTTTCCTCAGCTTCATACCCATAAATTGCTTCAGACGTGCAACAGAATATGCTCCATTTAACTCCATTTAATGTTTTTCCACCATGATGACACTCGCGGTATCCCACAACACGGATGTCATCAATTCTGTGGAGTGTATATGGATCATATACTTTGCAAAAAGTAACTTTAGGCTTTAATGTTTGAACTTTCGCGCACAGCAATAAGTACGTACATGTAAGCTTTAATATTCTATGCATTCCTGAAAGCCGCAGTACACACAGAATAACAGCCAATAGAACAGTATTTTTCTATGATATTGCTTCCCACGGAAAGAACCTACAAAGGGAATATATACAGTTGAGCACCGTTGTCTCGATATTCATGGGACCAAGAAAAAATATCGAGTTATCCGAACTTCGAGACATCCGACCAGGGCATATCATCACACATCATTATGAAAGAAAACACAACAAAAAGTAGATTTTATGTCTTTTTATTTCATGTACTTACTATTTACTCACGGGGATCGCAGCTTATGTTATAGTGTCCATCTTGAATTATACATAGGTTGGATTTATTCAACGGACGAACGGAGTTCTGAAAGTTTAGGTTGACGGGTATTTGGTGGTGGCATGAAAGCGAAAGCGATAGTAGCTAACCACTCTCGATACAATACAATAGCTTTCAAATTGACTCCTAATTCATGTTATCAGTCCACAATTTAGAAACAACTCAACAATCACATGCTAGTCACGTGTTTGCACAAAACCCTCATTGGATAATCTGTTATCAGTAGTGTTTAGTTGTAACAGTAGTACTTCCTAATTAATTACTTCTTAGTTAATCTTAATTAAATAACAAACAAGTGACACCTTCAACTCAATTAACCCTAATTAGTTTACGCTACCGCATCCCTTTAATTCAGGACTCATGGTGTGTAAACGTGAGTAAACAACCTTAGTTCAGGGGGATACTTGCCTATGAAAGGTAGGTGAATATCGAGTTTCTTTGCAAATATCGAGTTAAAAGGGTAATTTTACTTGTTGGGACCATGAAATTATATCGAGATATCCGAAATATCGAGACATCCGTATCGAGTTTAAAAAGCTTGAATAATGATAAATTATGATGGATTTTGCCGGGACTGAGATGTTATATATCGAGACAACCGACATATCGAGTTATCAGAGATCGACGCAACGGTGCTCGACTGTATATCCATTTACATATTATCACGAGACTTGCTGTGTCTGGTACGCTATGTATCAGATATCAGAAGCTTGATACCCAGTATTCTAAACATTTGCTCATTGTGAACGTTTCTGTTGTAATGCAATAGAATCTCCTTTGGGAAACTTACAAATTCTTTAGCCGGGGATTAATCTCCACATCGTGGATCCTTGCCAATGCTTTAAAAAGTCCCCTGATAACAGTCTCTCGGTGCCATAGCAAAAGGCATCTTTTCTTTGTGGATTACTGACACTGGGTAGCTTTTGCTGTGGCGTAACGACTGTTTTTCGAGCTCAGAGCATCTTATTAGATATACCATTTAGTGAATTGGGATACCCCAAAAGGGCTTCTTCACTTAAGTTGCATACGTGGGGAAATGAACCCAGGCTTGCGTGCGAAAGCTATCCTTATCTTAGTTTAACCCTTTGTTAAAACAGTGCACGCAATTGCAAAAATACATTTAAAGCCTATTGCAAGTAAATCTTACATGAGGATGTTCTAGGAACAAGCAGACGTCATCAAAATAATATTCTGATGTTTGGCCGATTTGTCTGCCGTACCCTCAGTGCAGCCTTGTGTTTTTCCTGCAAGAAAACTAATCGGAAGCAAACGAAACCAAAAACATTGGAATATCCCCCAGGTTAGACACCTTGAAGAGCCGCAGTCCTATCAATATTCATCATCGACGCAAGGAGTGGCTTATCGTGTCCTATTTCAAACGTTTCTTTTAACGCCACACTGGGCAGTGATACAGTAATTACAGTTGTTTGACAGTAATCGATCGACTCAGATAACCTTTTAATAGATGTGACGTTAAATATTAACTCACTCACTCATTTCTGGTACCCCCCGCTGTGATATTGCTAGGATATTGCTAAAAGCGGCGCAAAACCATACTCACTCGAATATTCACAATCCACCTCGGGCAGTAAGAAAGGTTGCTGGTCTAGCATTACAAATCTACAAATGTAAAATTGTTCTTCAGAAAGAAGGTGAGCATCAGCTACACTGAGATCTAATTATGATTCATTGCTCTGCTTCTCCAACAGGCTCATCCTTGTTCACATCATCCTTGCACTGTCGAGGACATCTGTGTCCCAGTGATGGGATCTACATCACACATATGCCTGCGGACTGCTCCATCTGACCAGCAAATATCAACTGTTTCAAGTGTCCTTTCCATCACTACTACCGGTGACCCTGAATCTAGTATCGAGGCTTCCATCACCCATACTAGTCAGGACACCGTTCAAACAAGCGAGACTTCCACAACAGCTAACAATACCCTTGTTCAAGCTAGCGATTCTTCAACAACTGCTTACAGTAACTTCGTTCAAACAAGCGACATGTCAACAACAGCTAACAGTTACACTGCTCAAGCAACCGACACGTCAACAACAGCTAACAGTAACACTGTTCAAACAAGCGACACTTCAACAACAGCTAACAGTTACCTTGTTCAAACAAGCGACACGTCAACAACAGCTAACAGCAACACTGTTACAAGCAAGCGACACTTCAAAACAAGCTACACGTTCAAACAAGCGACACGTCAACAACAGCTAACAGCAACACTGTACAAGCAAGCGACACTTCAACAACAGCTAACAGTTACCTTGTTCAAACAAGCGACACGTCAACAACAGCTAACAGTAACACTGTACAAACAAGCGACACTTCAACAACAGCTTACAGTAACACTGTTCAAACAAGCGACACGTCAACAACAGCTAACAGTAACACTGTTCAAACAAGCGACACGACAACAACAGCTAACAGTAACACTGTACAAACAAGCGACACTTCAACAACAGCTAACAGTAACACTGTTCAAACAAGCGACACTTCAACAACAGCAAACAGTAACACTGTTCAAACAAGCCGACACTTCAACAACAGCTAACAGTAACACTGTTCAAACAAGCGACACTTCAACAACAGCTAACAGTAACACTGTTCAAACAAGCGACACTTCAACAACAGCTAACAGTAACACTGTTCAAACAAGCGACACGTCAACAACAGCTAACAGTAACCTCGTTCAAACAAGCGACACTTCAACAACAGCTAACAGTAACACTGTTCAAACAAGCGACACGTCAACAACAGCTACAGGTAGCATTTTAGAAGTATTTCAGATTTTCACCTCAACCAACATCGTATCGGAGATTAAAATCTCATTGAAATTAACCAGTCATACATAAGCGGTGAAGCTTGTGCCCAAACACTCGATCCATATTCCAAACAGTGCTAATGGCCCAGTGTTTGGAGTCCCCATGATGTAGTATAACTTGTGGTTATGTTTCAGCCGATGGCTCATGTTCAGGGGACTCTGACTGCAGTGCATTTCCGACTACAAGTTGCCATGCTGGTTTCTGTACATGTGGTATAGGATACGATCTGGATGTTGCTAGAGCAGTTTGCAGGGACTTAAGAGGTATCGTTGCATTACTTTACAGTATTTGGAGGATTGGTGTCATAAGCACATTCTTAAGATTCCATTTGCTGACTTGTCTTTTACTCGGTGAGATTATGGCCCTTACAGTCGGATTCACCATGTTCAGTAGAACAGAACAGTACTTTAGTGGAAGCCGAGGTGGCTGAGTGGGTAGATGGCTGACACTGTGTTCTTGCGATTGGGTGCCTGACTCTGAGAGCGTGACTACCAATCCCTGACCAACAAAATCACTGGAATCAGATTATGAGATTATGGCCCTTACAGTCGGATTCACCATGTTCAGTAGAACAGAACAGTACTTTAGTGGAAGCCGAGGTGGCTAAGTGGGTTAGATGGCGTGACTACCAATCGCTGACCAACAAAATCACTGGAAAAGTGTAAACCCAAATCTAGCATGTGTTACATTTGACCACTTTCTAAATGACATTGTGTATTCACTGTGTATTCAGAGCAGATATATGGTTAAAATGCATCCCCTGATTTATCGGGTACTGATGATAATACAATATTGGTAATATGATAAACCCCGAAACCCCGAAATACAAAGAAAGCTAACAAGCAATGGATTTGTTAGATGTTTAACGCCGCACTCAGCATTATTCAGGGACGGGTTACTTGCACATCAGTTCTTAATGACGTTTGTGAGATAGTCGATGATCACACAGTGTCTAACAAACAATCCATCGTTGTTTCAGAGTGTACCACCTTCGGAACAGAATACATCCATTTCCCAGGACAGGTTATTTGGAGAGAAGATATAGAGTCAAACCCCTCCTCATATCCTGTAGCACAATGTGTTCAATTATGCAATGAAGCTTCAACAGACACCAGACTCAACGGGTGCTACACTCAGACAATGACGTGGCTTGATGCTACTGAGGACAAACATACCTACACAGACCGTTTTGATCACTACCAACGAAAGTTCATCTGGGGGTTCATATAGAACACGTCGCTTCTGACAATTACATGCATGCTTTATCTGATGAAATGATACATAGAAGGTCATGTGTCCAGTTCCCTTCTCAGTGCCCCTGTTTCTAGTTACGGCTGACATACATCAGCTTAATGTTTGTCCTAAGTCTCATCAAGTTGACAATATCAGCTTTATCGGTTAATCATTAATCTTCGTTACACAGACGATTTTGAACCTTAGCTCTTGTTTTTGTATCATGCAGGATAATGTATGTGGGGAAAAGATTTTGGGGTTATAGTTCGTCCCAGATTGACGATTAGTTTACTCAAATGCACGTTCTGCCATGGACTTTGTAATTGAATTTGTTTCTACATTTTATGACTTTCAACATTACCTGTATACTACACAGATATGACTGTTGGGAACATGTTGCTGATGTTTAAAATCGTGTATTGATAAGTTTAGTTTATCAGGATACCGTCTCTACACTATGTGAGTGAGTGAGTAAGTGAGTGAGTGAGTTTAATTTTACGCCGCTACCCTACGTAGTTGATCTATTACGGTAAACGTTCACTGGACATTTCTTTGAGTCACATTTATATATGATGAACAGGAATTATTCTTATTGCAATGGATGCAACGTTTGGAATAAAGACGTTGTCTATCCATACATAATCGTTTTTGTTTACATTAGACAGTTGAGTCAAGGTGTCTTGACTGAAGGCCTCTCACTTGACGCATGGGTGTCCTGCTCGGGTGTCCTGCTCGGGTGTCCTGCGCGGAGAAATCTGGATTCTCGAGGGAATGTTGTAGTTTCATGACTTCGGTACTTCTTATAATATAACATTTTCAATGTTTGAAGATTGCGCGTAATCAATAGTGAGTGAGTGGAGGGACTGAGAAAATGTTTATGCAATATTCCAGAAATATCGCGTTTACCACAAAGCCGATTAATATCTGTTGTGTTGGTAGGCTTTCAACAAATCAAGCGATTGGTTGTACAGAGATCATAAGATGGTGGTGCCTCATAACGTGATCTTTCTGGTGTCCACCCACACCCCCACTAACCCACCCCCACCCCCCATCCCCCGTGATGTTGCTGGAATATTGCTAAAAGCGGCGTAAATCAAAACTCAGTCAGTCAGTCATAACGTGGTCTTTCTGGTGTCCCCCACCGTGATGTTGCTGGAATATTGCTAAAAGCGGCGTAAAACCAAACTCAGTCAGTCAGTCATAACGTGATCTTGCGTGTAAATGAGGCAAGTAAATGACTACGGGCACAAAAGGAATCATTCATGCACAAAGCAATTTCAATGCGTCTCAATTTCTGACCAATGGTGTTCTTTAAGATAAGTGCAGTTTTTTATGTGTTTATGTCATGTATTCTTCAAATTCAAAACGTTAAAAAGAAGAAACAAACAACAACAAAAAATGCTTCTTGGTGATGTAATGTGTAATGTGGTTTAACGTCGAGTTCAATGAAGTTCACATCACTTATACTGAGAGGCAGGAATAACGCTTATCAGGACAATAGCAACGGCTTTTTAACTTTATGGTACCGTGGTAATGTGAATGTGAATGACAGCCATGCTTCCAGCTGACTTGACTGTATTCATTTTTCCATCACAAGGGATAAAGATTTCAATATCAAAACAGTTAAAGATCTTTTTTATGTTAATTATCATTTAATAATTGAATTTTTAAAGGAGATAGAATTATTAGATAACTTTTGAATCATATGTTTTGTAAATATATAAATGGTATTTTAACAGCCTTGCTTCCTACTGGCGTTTGTCAACTGATGAACTTGATGAATAACACGCTCCCTCGCCTATTCAAGCAGAGTTCCTACAGCTCCTAATCCACACGACTCACTTGAACGATAATGAATTTCAGACCGGTTTCAAATGTACAGTATCCATCAAAGGTAGTTCTCAATATCACTATCGTCTTTCAAAGGACAATACAACTATATAACATGCTCTACTGCAGCTCACGAATACCCTTTGATGTGCTATGGATGTTAGGCTGTTTGCGTGTAATGATACTTATAGATTTATCTTCGGTCTTCAAAAACATCAAAATAACGTCATGTTTGTCATAAGAGCAGACCTCATGAATAGTGCTGACTGCAGGTGTTGGACGGTCCCCTTACTTCTCAACCCCTGTGTTTGATGCTTACTACTGATTAATACATGTGGGACTGATCAAAACGTTTTAGTATCTCATCATTGCTTTAAAGCTTCGCCCGGCATCAGCCAGAAGAGACTTTACTTCAGGCTCTAAAGAAATGGGTACAGTTGCTATCGTAACATTGGTATTTATTTCATATTGTTTCACCACGTGTAAGAGTGATAAACTGGGACTGTTATCAGATAATGCTGTTCAAGATAAAATCCTCTCTGGTGCAGTATTTGAAGTGTTTTCCAAGACGACCCTGATACAATGCAGCAGGCTGTGCCTCTATTCATCAAGATGTGTTTCGGCAAACTGGATCACAAGGGCTAAAGAATGTCAACTGAATTCACGTGGTGGTGACGAGCAATCTTTACAGGTGTCTCACTCTAATATTTACCTGGCTGTTCACGTCAATCCTTTACAGGTAAGAATGATACTTGTTAGATGTCACTCGGACATCTGCCTCTCATGTCTTATCTGCCTCTCATGTCTGACCGCCACCATATAAGCTGGAATATTGCTGAGTGCAAGAGAGATTGAAAATCCTTTTCCGTTTGGGTTTACTGGATGGATTTGAAGACCAATTTGAAGCCGGATCTTCACGGGAATAGATACTTGTAGGTCCTTTCCTTTCTGGTGGGTGGATCCTTTCCCTCGTAAATGTGCCATTGAGGAACAATGTTACATGCAACAATAGTTAAGATTAATAAGTGTACGTAGTGTTTCCACACAACAGCCACAAGAGTTAGAATAATGCGCGCAAAGGTAATGTCTGCGATTCAAATGTCCTTCTCGAGAACACACTGTACTGAAAACACGTCAAGTGCACGGTAAAGCACAAAGAAAAGGGATGTTATTCTTGAGTGCTGTATTTTCCCTCATTTCCGCACAAGATATGTTCTTAATGTAAAACACCAGTCCACTAATGGTCCACTCCACCGGAGCATGACCTCGAGTTGAGGATAAACCATCTACACTGGCAAGGTGTGGTAAGAAACGACTCATTAGGAACGTGTGGTCAGACTCAATGATTTGGGGTGATTTCGATCGTACTTCGACGGCGTGGGACATTGATAATAAACTCAGCCACTGGTTTGTCTGGCTCGAATATTCACAGGGGCGGCGGGGTAGACTAGTAGTTAAAGCGCCCGCTCGTCACGCCGAAGACCCGGGTCCGATTGCCCACATGGGTACAATGTGTGAAGCCCATTTCTGGTGTTGTACCCTCAAATGGGGGGTGAAGTAGCGTAAAGTTATTGTCCTCCTGAGAGGGTACGTAAGTCCTGAAACATTCAAAGGACATTTAAGTTTACCAGCTGTTTTAAATGTAGTTTTCTTGTCATTTTAATTTTGGCTCAATTTGACTTCAATCGCCAGCGGCTGAAGGATGATATAAATCCAGCTAGGGTCCATGCAGGTAGCAAAAGTAATGTAAGTGCCCATGGTCCCTAAGTTGGTGATCTACCTTCAGTTGTTGGCGATCTATAGCCAGTTTTTATATTGTAATTGTCCAAATAGTGTTATTAGTTTTAACTTTCCAAACTAGTTTTAGTTGTAATTGTGATATTCTAGTTGTCTTACTGTCCTTCGTAGACAGGTTTTTAACATATACATATATTCTATTTAAATGTCAAACATGTTCTCGTCACGGTATGGCTGAGATATTGTCGATGAGACGTTAAATATTAACTCACTCACTCACTCATTTCTGGTGTCCACCGCTGAGATATTGCTGGAATATTGCTAAAAGCGGCGCAAAACCATACTCACTCGAATATTCACAAGCCACCTTGTGCAGTAAGAAAGGTGCTGGTCTAGCATTACAAATCTACAAATGTAAAATTGTGCTTCAGAAAGAAGGTGAGCATCAGCTATACTGAGATCTAATTATGATTCATTGCTCTGCTTCTCCAACAGGCTCATCCTTGTTCACATCATCCTTGCACTGTCGAGGACATCTGTGTCCCAGTGATGGGATCTACATCACACATATGCCTGCGGACCGATCCATCTGACCAGCAAATATCAACTGTTTCAAATGTCCTTTCCATCACTACTGTCGGTGACCCTGAAGCTAGTAGCGAGGCTTCCACCACCCATACTAGTCAGGACACCGTTCAAACAAGCGAGACTTCCACAACAGCTAACAATACCCTTGTTCAAGCAACTGTCACTTCCACAACAGCTAACAATAACCTCGTTCAAGCTAGCGATTCTTCAACAACAGCTAACAGTAACCTCGTTCAAACAAGCGACACGTCAACAACAGCTAACAGTTACACTGCTCAAGCAACCGACACGTCAACAACAGCTAACAATAACCTCGTTCAAACAAGCGACACTTCAACAACAGCTAACAGTAACACTGTTCAAACAAGCGACACTTCAACAACAGCTAACAATAACCTCGTTCAAACAAGCGACACTTCAACAACAGCTAACAGTAACACTGTTCAAACAAGCGACACTTCAACAACAGCTAACAGTAACCTCGTTCAAACAAGCGACACGTCTACAACAGCTAACAGTAACCTCGTTCAAACAAGCGACACCTCAACAACAGCTAACAGTAACACTGTTGAAACAAGCGACACCTCAACAACAGCTAACAATAACCTCGTCCAAGCTAGCGATTCTGCAACAACAGCTAACAGTAACACTGCTCAAGCAAGCGACATGTCAACAACAGCTAACAGTTACCTTGTTCAAACAAGCGACACATCAACAACAGCTAACAGTAACTTTGCTCAAGCAAGCGACACTTCAACAACAGCTAACAGTAACTTTGCTCAAGCAAGCGACACTCAACAACAGCTAACAGCAACTTTGCTCAAGCAAGCGGCACTTCAACAACAGCTAACAGTAACTTTGCTCAAACAAGCGACACATCAACAACAGCTAACAGTAACTTTGCGCAAGCAAGCGACACTTCAACAACAGCTAACAGTAACTTTGCTCAAACAAGCGACACTTCAACAACAGCTAACAGTAACTTTGCTCAAGCAAGCGACACTTCAACAACAGCTAACAGTAACTCTGATCAAACAAGCGACACTTCAACAACAGCTAACAGTAACACTGCTCAAGCAAGCGACACGTCAACAACAGCTAACAGTAACTTTGCTCAAGCAAGCGACACTTCAACAACAGCTAACAGTAACTTTGCTCAAGCACGTGACACGTCAACAACAGCTACAGGTAACATTTTAGAAGTATTTCAGATTTTCACCTCGACCAACATCGTATCGGAGATTAAAATCTCATTGAAATTAACCAGTCAAACATAGGCGGTGAAGCTTGTGCCCAAACACTCGATCCATATTTCAAACAGTGCTAATGGCCCAGTGTTTGGAGTCCCCATGATGTAGTATAACTTGTGGTTATGTTTCAGCCGATGGCTCATGTTCAGGGGACTCTGACTGCAGTGCATTTCCGACTACAAGTTGCCGTGCTGGTTTCTGTACATGTGGTATAGGATACGATCTGGATGTTGCTAGAGCAGTTTGCAGGGACTTAAGAGGTATCGTTGCATTACTTTACAGTATTTGGAGGATTGGTGTCATAAGCACATTCTTAAGATTCCATTTGCTGACTTGTCTTTTACTCGGTGAGATTATGGCCCTTACAGTCGGATTCACCATGTTCAGTAGAACAGAACAGTACTTTAGTGGAAGCCGAGGTGGCTGAGTGGGTAGATGGCTGACACTGTGTTCTTGCGATTGGGTGCCTGACTCTGAGAGCGTGACTACCAATCCCTGACCAACAAAATCACTGGAATCAGTACTTTACTGAGAAAGTGTAAACCCAAATCTAGCATGTGTTACATTTGACCACTTTCTAAATAACATTGTGTATTCACTGTGTATTCAGAAGATGGTTGAAACCCTCCCCTGATTTATCGGGTACTGTTGACAATACAATATTGGTAATATGATAAACCCCGAAACCCCGAAATACAAAGAAAGCTAACAAGCAATGAATTTGTTAGATGTTTAACGCCGCACTCAGCATTATTCAGGGACGGGTTACTTGCACATCAGTTCTTAATGACGTTTGTGAGATAGTCGATGATCAGACAGAGTCTAACAAACAATCCATCGTTGTTTCAGAGTGTACCACCTTCGGAACAGAATACATCCATTTCCCAGGACAGGCTATTTGGAGTGAAGATATAGAGTCAAACCCCTCCTCATATCCTGTAGCACAATGTGTTCAATTATGCAATGAAGCTTCAACGTATGTATGTAGATCATTTGAAACAGACACCAGACTCAACGGGTGCTACACTCAGACAATCACGTGGCTTGATGTAACTGAGAACAAACATATCTACAATGACCGTTATGATCACTACCAACGAAAGTGCATCTGGGGGGACATATAGAACATGTCGCTTCTGACAATTACATGCATGCTTTATCTGATGAAATGATACATAGAAGGCCATGTGTCCAGTTCCCTTCTCAGTGCCCCTGTTTCTAGTTACGGCTGACATACATCAGCTTAATGTTTGTCCTAAGTCTCATCAAGTTGACAATATCAGCTTTATCGGTTAATCATTAATCTTCCTTGCACAGAAGATTTTGAACCTTTGCTCTTGTTTTGGTATCATAAAGGATAATGTTGGTGGGGAAAAGATTTTGGGGTTATAGTTCGTCCCAGATTGACGATTAGATTGACTCAGCTACCGCGACTTCCACAAAAATGGAAGTCGGACAACTGGTAGTCTAGACTGCCTGCTTTGTGTACCCCTCTGACTACCAGTTGTCCGACTTCCATTTTTGTGGAAGTCGCGGTAGCTGAGTGGGTTAGGTGGCTGACTTTGTGTGCTGGCGATTAGGTGCCTGAATCTGAGGGTGTTAGTTCGAATCCCGGATGGGGCTCAACCCAAGAAGTACTAGAGTTTGTACTTTACAAAGGAAGTGTAATCCCAAATATAACATATGTTACATTTGACCACTTTCTAAATGGCATTGTGTAATCATGACATACATCAGCTTGATGTTTGTCCTAAGTCTCATCAAGTTGACAATATCAGCTTTATCGGTTAATCATTAATCTTCCTTACACAGAAGATTTTGAACCTTAGGATAATGTATGTTGGGAAAAGATTTTGGGGTTATAGTTCGTCCCAGATTGACGATTAGTTTACTCAAATGCACGTTCTGCCATGGACTTTCAACATTACCTCTATACTACACAGATATGACTGTTGGGAACATGTTACTGATGTTTAAAATCGTGTATTGATAAGTTTAGTTTATCAGGATACTGTCTCTACCCTATGTGAGTGAGTGAGTTTAGTTTTACGCCGCTACCCTATGTAGTTACGGTAAACGTTCACTGGACATTTCTTTGAGTCACATTTATGTATGATGAACAGGAATTATTCTTATTGCAATGGATGCAACGTTTGGAATAAAGACGTTATCTATCCATACATAATCGTTTTTTGTTTACATTAGACAGTTGAGTCAAGGTGACTTGACTGAAGGCCTCTCACTTGACGCATGGGTGTCCTGCTCGGGTGTCCTGCTCGGGTGTCCTGCGCGGAGAAATCTGGAGTCTCGAGGGAACGTTGTAGTTTCATGACTTCGGTCCTTCTTATAATATAACATCTTCAATGTTTGAAGATTGCGCGTAATCAATAGTGAACAATGCATTAAGTATGGTGAACACATATTTGGGAAGTACATTTAGAGTTCACACAAACAAAATCACCAAAACTGGTACCGTTAAGATACCCCAAAGTCAGTATTGTGTATGGCATCTGTGGGCATCAATGAAAGCGTTAAATCATCGGTATATGGAATGAATGAGCCGGTTGATGAGGGCCATAGGCACTTGGGTTCCTACTCTGCGAAATGCCTGATCGAGTCCAGCAGCTGTTGTCGGCCTTGGATGGAGGTCATTCAGTCTTCTTTGAATCTCGTCCCAAAGGTGTTCTATTGGACTAAATTCCGGTTTGAGCGCAGACTATTGTTGGGTTTGGATGCCATGTTGTCTTAGGAAGTCCAATGTTACTCTAGCAGTGTGGGCACGAGCGTTGTCTTGCTGGAACATGTGATTTCTGTAACGTCCAAAATGTGGTACAACATGGGGTCTTATGAGTTGGTCAAAATAGCGAGCAGCTGTCACGTCTTTTCCTCATCCTGGACAGAGATTCTGGAACACTACGGTGCTAACTATCTGGTTCAGACCGATTGCACCCGATACCATGATGCTAGGACCGCCCCACGAGTCTCTTTCAACAATACATTCATTGGAAAACACTTCCCCACGCCTTCACCACATTCTCACTCTGCCATCGAATGTCGAAACACAGTATCGGCTTTCATGAGAACACAGCACAATTCTCCATTGTTGATAACGCCAATTCCGTCATGATTAAATGAATAAATATGTTTAAACCATAACGCCAATTTCGATGCTGAGTTGCCTGTTGCAGTCGGTTTTGGTCTACGATATGGTCTGAGACAGTAGAATGCTCCTCCAAAGCCTTTATGTATTATACCTAATGTATTACTCCAAACCAATGTATTCTAGTGTCTTTCCGCGCAAACGTCGACGCACTGTATCGGCACTGATGGGTCTGTTGTAAGCGATCCTGCAGATGGTGGCGCACAATCTGTCGGTCTTGACGTTATGATGTTACTGAAGGTCGCCAACTGCGTGGACGGTCTTCGATGCTGTTAGTAACCTGATACCGCTCCTGCAGTCGGTAGATTGGCTCTAACATGAACATTAAAATGATTGGCTTCTCTTGGTACAGACTGGCCAACTTGCAATCGTCCAAAGACTTGGTTCCTCTGATCTCTTGTAGGTCGTGCCATCGCGATTATGTCAAAACATAAATGATTTCAGGCGAGTTTGGGACTCGCTTTTATGTTTAGGGTTGTCACAATATGCACGTGCATTTTCATTTTCATGAATGTCACACGGAACCTTTTACCACGTCTGCCTCTTTAGGTGCGTTTGGTGGAAATGCTTTTTCATCAGAAAACACACTGATGTTGGTAGTAACTGTCAGTTTGGATTGAAAAACATGTTAACAAAACGATACAATCATAATAAAAACACCATTTCGTAAGAACAAAATATTGCATTTGGTTTTGAAAGGCGACGTTTCTTTTGTGGTTCAGTATATATTCTAAAACGACAGTCCTCTTCCACGTATTTTTGCCAACGTGTTTTTGGCTGTCCAAAATTGGTTTTGGTTCTGCCTGTGGCTTTATTCATATGGTTGTAGTACCTTCTTGAACTCTGTCTAAATATGGCACAAGTTTAAATTTAGCACATCACTCAATATATAACACTAGCACAAAATATTGGCCACACTCGTTGATTGTAGGGCAACGATTGATGAAAGGCCACGTTTCCTCAGCTTCATACCCATAAATTGCTTCAGACGTGCAACAGAATATGCTCTATTTAATGTTTGTCCACCATGATGACAGACTCGGTATCCCACAACACGGATGTCATCAATTCTGTGGAGTGTATATGGATCATATACTTTCTAAAAAGTAACTTTAGGCTTTAACTTTCGCGCACAGCAATAAGTACGTACATGTAAGCTTTAATATTCTATGCATCCCTGAAAGCCGCAGTACACACACAATAACAGCCAATAGAACAGTATGTTTCTATGATATTGCTTCCCACGAAAAGAACCTCCAAAGGGAATATATACAGTTGAGCACCGTTGTCTCGATATTCATGGGACCAAGAAAAAATATCGAGTGATCCGAATTTCGAGACATCCGACCAGGGCATATCATCACACATCACTATGAAAGAAAACACAACAAAAAGTAGATTTCATGTCTGTTCATTTCATGTATATATATTTACTCACTGGGATCGCAGCTTATGTTATAGTGTCCATCTTGAATTATACAAAGGTTGGATTTATTCAACGGACGAACGGAGTTCTGAAAGTTTAGGTTGACCAACCTTTGGTGGTGGCATGAAAGCGATAGTACCTAACCACTCTCGATACAAAACAATAGCTTTCAAATTGACTCCTAATCCATGTTTCTCAGTCCACAATTTAGAAACAACTCAACAATCACATGCTAGTCACGTGTTTGCACAAAACCCTCATTGGATAATCTGTTATCAGTAGTGTTTAGTCGTAACAGTGAGTACTTCCTAATTAATTACTTTTTAGTTAATCTTAATTAAATAACATCAAGTGACACCTTCAACTCAATTAACCCTAATTAGTTTACGCTACCGCATCCCTTTGCTTCATGCCGCACCGTGTGTAAACGTGAGTAAACAACCTTAGTTCAGAGGGATACTTGCCTATGAAAGGTAGGTGAATATCGAGTTTCTTTGCAAATATCGAGTTAAAAGGGTAATTTAACTTGTTGGGACCATGAAATTATATCGAGATATCCGAAACATCGAGACATCCGTATCGAGTTTAAAAAGCTTGAATAATGATAAATTATGAAGGATTTTGCCGGGCCTGAGATGTTATATATCGAGACAACCGACATATCGAGTTATCAGAGTTCGACACAACGGTGCTCGACTGTATATCCATTTACATATTATCACGAGACTTGCTGTGCCTGGTATGTTATGTATCAGATATCAGAAGCTTGATACCCAGTATTCTAAACATTTGCTCATTGTGAACGTTTCTGTTGTAATGCAGTAGAATCTCCTTTGGGAAACTTACAAATTCTTTAGCCGGGGATTAATCTCCACATCGTGGATCCTTGCCAATGCTTTAAAAAGTCCCCTGACAACAGTCTTTCCTGCAAGAAGAGTAATTGGAAGCAAACGAAACCAAAAACATTAGAATATCCTCCAGGTTAGACAGCTTGAAGAACTGCAGTCCAATTAATATTCACCATCGACTCAAGGAGTGGTTGATCGTGTCCTATTTCAAACGTTTCCTTTAACGCCACACTGGGCAGTGATACAGTAAATACAGTTGTTTGAAAGTAATCGATTCTGACTCAGACAACCTTTTCATAAATATTGAAAACCACTCCATCGGATACCGTCAGCTACTCGTCTGAAGTAATGGCGCGAACTATGCTACTAAAGTAACGTAAATTACTTCAGTGCAGTGCAGTGCCGTGCCGTCCTGGAAATAGACCGGAACTTCAGATCGGCATTCCCCAGAAAAGGTGACGCTCATCTGGTTTGATCCTGCCAAAAATCATACGCTTGTCTCAAAGATTCAGTGTGTGAGTTTTGGTTTACGCCGCACTCAGCAATATTCTAGTTATATAGATAAGTAATCGGGTCTGGACCAGCCAATCTAGTGAACACGATGACAAAAGCCTTTCTATGGAAGTACATTAGTACTTCAGCATGAGCATCGATCTGCGCAACTGGGATACGATGACATGTGTCAGCCAGCCTGACCACCTGATCCCATTAGTCGCCTTTTACGACAAGCATGGGTTACTGAAGATCAATTCTAACACGGATCGTCACGGGTCCAGCGGTATCTAACATAACAGAGGAACTGGTTTTGTTGGTTGTTGGCAATGGACGTTCTGTTGTATTTTTTACTTATGTTATCCATTCGCTGGACATCTTGTTTGCATGATGACAATGATAGACACCATCATGCCCATGTCTCTCCGACACGCAGGCATAAGAACATTGGAGTCCCTTGACCAAGTTACCAAACATGATCCCCCCAGCGTCTGGGGTGTTTGATCAGGCGGAGAATGAATGCTGAGAACCAGCATCTGCCAACGTATTCCAGGCGGCATCGCCGGTTAATACCACTGGCAACCGTAACTACATCAAGAGTACCAGAGAGTGAACGTCACGCCTGAAATGAATTTTACATAGATATGTCGCCATTCCCCCATCACTTCCTTAGTTCCTTGTACTTGTTGTGACGGGGCGATGTAATTGCCAACTCTGATGTTTTGTGAGTGCCCGGTAGAAGATTCAGTATATAATTGTTTGGGTCTATTCAGGTTGGAGTTTGGAATGGATTGAGTTTGAGTGAAATCTCTTGAGTTTCTGGTAGTGCATTTATGTCATCTATGTTCCTGAATTGTTTCTGAATGTTGGGAGAATTCGATTATGGGGGATATACAAAGTGAATGTGTTTGTAACTGACAAACCAAGAAGGATAATAACCTACGTTCAGATTGAGTGTGGGAGTGAGTTTAGTTTTACGCCGAACTCAGTAATTATCCAGTTATAGGGCGGCGGTCTGTAAATAATCGCGTCTGGACCGAACGATCGAGTGATCAGCTGCATGAACATCGATCTACACAATCGAAATACGATGACATGTGCCGACCAAGTCAGCGAGCCTGACCACCTGATCCCGTTAGTCGCCTCTTACGACAAGCATGGGTTGCTTAAGATCAATTCTAACCCGGATCTTCACGGGTCTCGCTGGAAGGAAGTTCGTACAGTTGTTGGAAGGGTTTGGTGTGTTTCCGAGAGTCTTCAGCCGCAGCAGCTCCTCCATGATCCCTTCTATATAAACTCTGTCAAAAAGAAACGCAACCCCTGTCCTCAGATATGAAAAATTCGTTTGAATGAAGTTATTGCTTCCAAACTAAATTTTATTCGAATGTATTGAAATGATACACGTAATTAATGAAGATTACCATCCAAACAACTGCATTTGTACGCATAAGTGTATTTTATTGCTTATTCCGTCACAACGCATGAAATGACCCTCATGGTGACTTCGCACAAAAAACACATGCAAATCATGAAAATGGCAGTTAATGTAGGGGTGTATAAAAGCCCATGTGCTTCCGTATTATATTCATTCATTTGTCGCCGAAAAGCTGTGTTAAAATGCCACGATTGAGTGCTGCCGACCGAAATATCGCCATTGGTCGTGTTCAAGCCGGAGAAAGTTTTGGAACTGTTGCACGGCACCTAAATGTTCACAAAACAACGATATCCCGACTTTGGAGCCGCTACAACAACTTCAATTTGACCAACGATCGCCCGAGAAGTGGAAGGCCAAGAATCACGACCCCCTTCAAGATCGGTACATCCGGGTCCATCACCTGCGTAATCGGCATGCCCTACCAACCGTGACTGCCACACAAATACCAGGTTTGAGGAGAGTGTCAGCTCAAACGATTAGGAACCGTCTGAAAGAAGCGGGTTTACGTGCCTGTAGACCAGTTGTTTGACCTGTACTACGCCCACTACATCGACGCCGACGACTCAGGTGGTGCAACAACGTAAGGATACGGACTTTACAAAACTGGAGGCGAATCTGGTTTCTGATGAATCACGTTTTCTTTTGCAACGCCACGACGGAAGACAGCGTCTGTATAGGAGACGTCATAAACGTTTAGCGCCCATCTGCGTCCGACAGGTGGACAGATTTGGCGGAGAAAGCGTCATGGTTTGGGGAACCATCTCATACAACCAGAAATCTGACTTGGTGATCGTTCCAGGAACCTGACAGCCCAACGTTACATCAACCACGTGTTAGAGCTTCACCTTCTCCCGATTATTGACCAACAGACACAGATTTTTCAACGGGACAACGCCCGGCCTCATACTGCACGTGCAACAATGAACTTTCTGCAGAATTCCAACGTCAATGTCTTGCCATGACCCTCTAAATCACCAGACCTCAACCCTATTGAACACCTGTGGGATACTCTGGATCGACGCGTACGTCAACGTCAGCCGCCGCCACAGACGCTGCAACAGCTCGCCGTTGCACTGCAGGAGGAGCCATTCCCCAGGAAAGAATCCGGCGTCTTATCCGTTCTTGTCCAAGGAGATGCCGTGCAGTGATTGCAGCGCGTGGTGCTCATACGAGATACTGAGACAGACGCCCCCCTGGTGACAAACTGGTGTCTGTGAGATGACTTTTGAAATGACAATTTTAAACATACCCATCTGGGTTATTATTCTGCCAAATTTCAGACTTCTGTCTTAAATAATAAAATGCCGTGTCGTCCTAAAACTTCAGATCAAAATCTCTAAAAATACAGGGTTGCGTTTCTTTTTGACAGAGTTTATTTTCCCACATCTGTAGATCCTTGAAAACCAACGCTGGCGGATTTGTTTGTTTGTTGTGTACCTGATTAACGCTCAAGCAAAACAAACAGTGCGCCATTAGTGTATGGGATGAGATTCAATTACTGGACCAGTCAACGTCAATTATCCTTGTTCACCGAGGAATGGCGTACCCGTGAGTCACTGTGCAAGAATTGTTGAAGGCCACGACCAGTAATGAACGCAGACCTTTCCACCCTGATTATGACATAGAATTGTGTGCGTCACCGTCATATAGGCCGCTGACCACCCTGACTGAACTTTGCCAGGCGCTGCAAGAGGAGTTGGATATACTCACCAAAACTGAATTTGTGAGATGTCACGCCTTCGCGAGTGATTGAATGCTGCGAAAAATCGTGTCGGCATTACATTCTACCCGTTCGTATGAAATTTCTCGTCTTGCTCCATTCGTCCATGATATCTGTGATGTGTTCCCAATTTGTTAATTATTGTCATGAGGCGGCGGGAGAGCCTAGTGATTAAAGCTTTCCTTTGTCCTGCCGACGCCACGGGTTCAAATCCAGACATAGGAAAATTCTTTGAAACCCATTTCTGGTGTCCTCCGCCGTGATATTGCTGGAATATTGCTTAAAGCGGAGTAAAACTGAACTTAACTCACTCACTTAACTATATCTACAAACAAAAGTCACTAACAGTGTTGTAAGTTTGAGCTCAGAATACATTCTTAGGTTTTAGACTTTTTGTCAAAAGTTGAAAGCAAATGTCACCAGAAGTTACTGACAGCGTGTGAAATATTGGACATGTTATAATACATAAGTGGACTTAAGCATATAGCCTTAAAGCCAGAATTATGCCTCTCGTGAGTGATCAGTTTCTTCATGCATATGAATCGGTATAAGGGCAATATGTCTCTGTGGACAGCGTATCAGGGGTTGCATAACACTCTATGTTTCACTTCATCGTCTAGTTTCAGGTTTGAAGAATATCTGTCATTCATTTACAATTTAACGAAATGTATCTTAAAGATAACATCTTTCCGAAGATGTAATCAAATATACTACAATACAATTTTGAAAGAACCTGACAGCTACCAGCATCCCATATGCTTATCAACACTTGTAAAACCTACATAAATATATGTTCACAAACTATCTGGAAAGTAAAATAAGATGTGCCGCATGTTTAATGTAGTACAAAAAACTTATGAGCGTAGCTGAAAGAGAATGGTTGCAATATTTTCGTTCATACCCGACCGAAATTTTTTAGCTTAACAATGGATTTCCTAGCTCTGCCGGTCTTGCTTGTCTTCATGATATGTTTGCCTAGAACACGTGGACAGTTCATCACACGAGTCAGATACTATGGCATAGAGATGTGCAAGTACAGATGTGCCGTCCTCGGTAGCTGTGGCACGCTGCAGTATGATGTGGAGACGCTCGCATGTTACATATTCGACACGCAGAACCTTCCGTCAGGATTGATGGTGACGTATGATAAAGCTGACATATTAGGGGTAGGTAAACCAGGTTTGTGTTCAGAATGTAATGTGCAATTTTACAATGTCGGTAGTTGGATGTGCATACATATGTTGTATTATTGCGATATCTGTACAGTTTCCTTTGTTTTGCTTTTGTCCTTCAGCCATTGTGTCAGCTGAAATGTTGTTTGGCCATTACTCGGTCATTCGTTCACAAAATGTAATCTATGGTATTTGTTTAGCTACCGTTTGGGCGGAACATGCTCACTCTCGTCGCGAACACCGGATGTCACCTATATTTTTCAGGGATTCATTCATTGCATTTTATGGGTATTTTGTCCCTTTACACTGGACTTAGTTTTACTGAGGAATCGGTATTCTTTAGCAGTGACGTTCTATATTATGTTTGATTTTTGTACTCAAGGTAATTTGCTTTCAAAGTATACTAAGCAGCAAAAGAAACGTCAGTTTGGAATTTTCCTTCGCAGAAACGGATAACTGTAAACTCATTTAATGTTTTGATTGTATATTTTTGACAACATCGCCAACTTTACCTGAGCAAAGACATTCCTTCCCAAACTCAGAATGGAACCCAGGAAATGGTCTCAAAAACGCAACCTGATCTCGGTGATGGTACGGTGTTCTCTATGTATTTCATGCAACTGATGCTGCACGTGCTGTTCACAAGGACCAGCCCTATAGAATGCACCCCCAAACCTGGTTGAAACATTCACATTACAACGTCAGCAGGATGCCGCGACTCACGACAGCTCAGAAGAACCAGGCGCTAGGAGGACTTGAAGCTGGCCATACTGCACAAGCCGTTACCAATCACTTCCAGGTCAACGTTCGGACCATCTATAGGCTGCAGCAACGTTTCCGGGCCACCAACACCACACATGATCGCCCCCGTACTGGCAGACCAAGGATGACCCCAAGACGACAAGACCGCCATGTTGTGCGACAGCATGTACAGAATCCCTTCATGCAGACATCCGAAACAGCACGCCAGACAGTGGGAACACACGGAAGACCAATCAGTACTGATACAGTACTGCGGGAACCTCCATTGCCGTAGACCTTACCGTTGACCTATCCTCACCCCTCGTCATCGGCGTGAACGTCTACAGTTTGCCCTACAACACCAAAACTGGCGATACAGGCAATGGAGAACTGTTCTGTTCATAGATGAGAGTCGGTACTGCGTATCAACTGCAGATGGCAGAACACGAATATGGCGACGTCGTGGCCAGCGTTACTCAGACCAATGTGTTATTGAAAGAGACTCATGGGGAGGTGCAAGCATCATGGTATGGGGTGGAATATGCCTGAACCAGAGAGTGGGTCCTGTGGTGTTCCAGAACCTTGGTCCGGGGAGAGGAAGCGGCATCACAGCGGTGCGCTACATCGACTAAGCTCTCAGAACCCACGTCATACCACATTTCGCACGTCACCGAACAACATTTTCCAACATGATAACGCCCGGGCCCATACTGCCAGAGCTACACGGGACTTTTTGCAGCAGAACGGTGTCACCATTATGCAGAGGCCAGCCCTTAGTCCTGATTTAAACCCAATTGAACATCTTTGGGATGAAATTCAGCGGAGACTGAATAATGTCATACCAAGGTCGAACACAGCCGATTTATTGTGCCAGGCCGTGCCAGGTGCCAGTGGCCTTCATCAATCGATTAGTGCACTCCATGCATAGATACTGTGCTGCTTAATCGGCTTATTATGTCCATTTCTGTAATGACATCTGATAATAGTGCCTATCTCATTTTGAATTCATACTGACGTGGGTTTTTTTGCTGCTGAGTACATTTTTCATCGTCAATTGTTCGATTTAACTGTTTGGCTTAATTGTCTCCAATCAACTGTAGCCAGAGGGATGGTGAAATACTGCCGATATGACTATAATGTTTGCTCTAAGTGTTGTCTTTGATTGCATGGAACCGACGGTACTGTAATTCCCATAAGTCAAGTCTAACTGAGAAGAACTCTACTGACCTTAACATATCGAGCCAAACTTGTTGCCCCATTTGTATTGTGTCATCAGTTTATGGATACATCGGGAAAACAGTGTTGATTTAATGGGGTTTTTTAGTGAGTGAGTGAGTTAATATTTAACGTCACATCGGCAATATTTCAGCCATATCGTGACGAGAACATGCGATATTAGAATGAAATATATGTATATTATAAAAAACCTGCCGACGAAGGACAGTAAAAATACTAGATAATCACAGCTATTAATATAAAACTAGCGAAAAAAGCTAAAAAATTCCAATGAAAGAAGACAATACAATGTAAAAATGGGCTATAGATCGCCAACAACTGAAGGTAGATCACCATACTAGAGACCATGGGGACTTACAGTGCCTTTGCTACCTGCATGGACCCTAGTTGGATTTACACCATCCCTTCAGCCATTGGCGACAGAAGAGAAATCTAGCCATAAATTAAAAACACACTTATTCTACGATTAAAAAGCAGGTACACTTAAATTGACTTTGAAAGTTTTGGGACTTACGCACCCCCCTCAGGAGGACAATAATTTTACGCTACGTCAACCCCCTTTGAGGGTACAGCCACTAACAATCTCAGTTGCTAATCTAAACTACCAATAATAAAATATATACCTATTTACAAATCAGTCAACAAATCTAGTTTTTTTAAAAATGCAAGAATTAAACGAGAACTGACATTATTAAAAAGATCCTTCAGTGTTTTGGATGTGAAATAGATATCCCTGTGATGGAATATTCAATGCAGTCAAGCAAGACATGCTTGACTGTGATCCTTTCATCACAAGGGATACAAAACGGAGGATCTTCGCCTTTCAATAAATATTCATGAGTATATCTGGTATGGCCAATGCGACATCGTCGCATAATGACCTCCTCAAATCTGGACTGACAACCCAAGTAGGTGTAACCAATGTAGGGTTTTATTGCATGTAATTTATTAATACCTACTTGGGTGTCCCACTTCTTTTGCATCAGATCACGGATATAAGATCTTATAACAGCTTTGTAATCAGAGTAAGGAATAAGAAGTGGTGTCACAGATTTGTTGAGTGCTGCCTTGGCAGCAAGATCGGCCATTGTATTCCCAGAAATGCCAACATGGCTGGGTAACCAACAAAAGACGATGTCGCATTGGCCAGTAGCAAGCTCATTATATAATTCAATAATTTCTAATAAAAGTGGATGTTTACAAGAAATATTTTTAATAGCCTGAAGGCAAGAAAGAGAGTCAGAAAAGATGATATATTGTCGATATTTAGTGTGTTTTTTTAATATACTTTAAGGCTGTTAATATGGCGTTTGCTTCAGCTGTAAAAATAGAGCTGTTATCTGGTAAACGAGAGGAGATTGTTCTGGATCCAATGACAGTGGCACATGCCACCGCGCCACCATCCTTGGACCCATCTGTAAATAAGGATTTGTGTGTATTATATTTATTTTTTAATTGATTATATTCTTGTTTATATTGTAATTCATTAGTTTGAGATTTCTTAAACTTTGTCAGAGTTAGGTCAACTTCAGGCCTCACCAGTTGCCAAGGAGGAGAAGAAAGAAGACGGGAAGGAGCTATATTTTCCAGCTCAATGCCGGCTGCAGAAATGAAAGGCTTAATTCTGTGCCCAAAAGGCGGAACAAGAGAAGGTTTTTGATTGTATAAATCCTCATAGACGGGATGAAAGACACAGTTAAATGCAGGGTTAGACTCGCTAGAATATAGTTTAGTAATGTATTGTAAGGATAATTTTATCCGACGTTGTGTAAGAGAAGGCTCATCTGCTTCAACATATAGACTATCAATAGGAGAGGTTCTAAAGGACCCAAGACAAAGTCTTAGGCCTTGGTGGTGGACAGAATCAAGAAGTTTTAAGTTGCTTTTGCAGGCTCCACCATATACGATGGAGCCATAATCAAGCTTCGAGCGGACCAATGATCGATATAGGTGGAGCAGGGTAGCTTGATCCCTTCCCCACTTTGAGTTGGAAACAACTTTCAACAAATCGAGAGCCTTCAGGCATTTGGCTTTAAGTGATTTAATATGCGGCAAAAAAGTTAAATGGGAGTCGAAAATTAGACCCAAGAATTTGGCCTCCTTAACAACTTTGATGGGAGTGCCATTTAAAGATAGTTCTGGATCTTTATGCGGTTTATATTTTCTACAAAAGTGTAGACAATTAGTTTTGGATTTGGAAAATTTAAAACCATTTTCAAGACACCATTTATTTATTTTATTTAAACACAACTGCAATTGCCGTTCAATAGTATGCATATTTTTACCACGACAAGAAATGTTAAAATCATCCACAAAAAGTGATCCATCAATGGAATCGTTTAAAACCTTGGATAAACTGTTAATCTTGATACTAAATAAAGTGACAGACAAAATACTGCCTTGAGGGACACCCTGATCCTGATTGTAATGATCAGACAGGGTTGAACCCACTCGGACTTGAAATTGTCTGTCTTTCAAAACTGTGATATAAAAGAGGCAAACGGCCTCTCAAACCAAAGTCATGTAAATCCCTCAAAATGCCATGCTTCCAGGTCGTATCATAAGCTTTCTCAAGATCAAAGAAAATTGATACAGCATGTTGTTTACTTACTATAGCATTCTTAACAAAGGATTCCAAGCGTACCAAATGATCAATGGTACTACGATTTTTCCTGAAACCACATTGAATATTGGTTATAAGGTTATTGGTTTCAAGATACCAAGTTAGTCTATTATTCACCATACGTTCCATGGTTTTACAAACACAGCTAGTTAGAGAGATCGGTCTGTAATTAGACGGATCTGTATGATCCTTTGCCAGGTTTTGGTATTGGGACTACAATGGCATTACGCCATGAAGGAGGAAATTCTCCAGACGTCCATATTTTGTCAAATATATCTAAAAGTGTCATCAGACATGGTTCCGGTAAGTGTTTCAGTAGCTGGTAATGTATATTGTCATCACCCGCTGCAGTGTCATGAGCTTGCTCAAGAGCAGTATGTAGCTCATGTAATGAAAACACTTCATTATAATCTTCACCGTTATTTGATTCGAAATTAAGTTTTGTCTTTTCCTGTTGTTTCTGATATCTCTGAAACTCAGGGACATAATTTGCCGATGATGAATTTTTGGCAAGGGTTTCGCCAATTTTATTTGCAATGTCAGTTTTATTAGTTATCAAGTTATCACCATCTTTAAGATGGTGTACAGCTGATTTTGAACCTTTGCCTTTTATTCGCTGAACCATGTTCCAAACCTTAGACATAGGCGTGCGCGAATTAATTTTGGAGACATAATTTCTCCAAGATTGTCGTTTGTTTTGTTTAAAGGTACGACGCGCCTTTGCATTGAGTATTTTAAATTTATTTAAGTTATGGACAGTTGGATGATGGCGGAAATAACGCTCTGCCTTTTCCCTCGCTTTTCTGGCTTGTCTACAATCTGTATTAAACCATGGTTTTCGTACATGTGGAATCGTAGAGGACTTGGGTATACACTCATCAGCTATTTCATTTAAAACATCAGAAAAGGTTTGAATGGGATCAGTTATATCACTGAAACAATCAGGTCGCAGTTTCGATTTACAGTTAGTTTGAAATGAAGACCAGTTAGCCTTCGAAAAGTTCCATCTTGTGTACGAAGGAGAATCAGATGGAGTTATTTCTGAAAGGATAGTTGGGAAGTGGTCACTTCCACAAAGGTCATTATGAACAGACCAATCAAATTCATTCAGGAGGTTAGAATCTGCAAGAGATAAATCCAAAGAAGAATAAGTGCCAGTTGCAGGATGCAGATAGGTGCTTGAATCATCATTAAATATGCACAGGTCATTATTGGAAATGAAGTCTTCAATTATTTTACCTTGAGTATTAGTGTTAGTACTGCCCCAGAGTGGATTGTGACTGTTTAGGTCACCCATGATAACACATGGCTTCGGGAGTTGATCATAGAGTGATTGAAGATCAGTCAGATGAAGTGTCGATGACGGTGGAATATACAGAGAGCATAACGTAAATGCTACACCCAGAGTAAGTCGCACTGCAACAGCTTGGAGATTAGTGTTAAGAGTAACAGGGCTGTGAATTACATTCTGTCGTATAAGGATAGTAGAACCTCCAGTGGCTCTATCACCTGGAGGGGAAAAATAATTATAGGCATCAAACTGACGTAAGCTAAAGTTTTCTGTCTGTTTCAGATACGTCTCTTGCAGACAGAACGCTGATGGTGTTAAATCCTGGATTAAAAGCTGTAATTCATTAAAATTTGTACGGAGTCCTCTACAGTTCCACTGCACAATATTGGTAGATAGACCTATTTTTAGGCGGATTAATTGGGGATCTACCCCGCACCGTTTTCGAGGGCGACAAGCTATGTGCCCTAGAATGGACGTTTTCGGACACGTCCATGTCCTCAAGTGATCCGTATTTGTTAAATAACTTGATTTTATCATCTGACTCCTTGGGGCTCTGCTACCACTTTGTTTCTTTGAATCTGGCTTCGGTTTGCCTTTGTTCTTAACGATAGGTTGAACGTTTGACGTTGATTTAGGCCTTTGAGTTGACTGAGAAGTGTCACGGTCAGAAGATGGTTCTGATTGGACTTAGGGTGTACCAGGAAGTGGGTCTGCAGTTTGTGTAGATATTGCAGGTGACAAAATCTGAGGAGAATCTGTTTTGATCCAAGTCAAGTTCGTTTGACAGCTTACAGTGGATTTAGTTATTGTGGGGTTGTTTCTGAAGATGTTCTGGCTTTGGAGACATAAGTTTCCTTAATTTCCGGTCTCAAGACGAGCTTTTGGCATCAGAAAACTGATATTTTGAGTAAACTTGATCTTAATTATCTCCATCTGCTGTTTCCAAATGGGACAGTCTTTTGAGAATGCTGAATGATCACCTGCACAATTGGTACACTTCTTAAAGTTACTGACACAATCTTCTGTTGTATGTGTCTTCTCACTACAGTGAGCACACAACAACAGACAATGTGCAAGTACTAACACCATGACCAAACTTTTGGCATTTAAAACATCTCAGTGGGTTTTGGTATGTACGTGTCGACAGTAATGTTACAGTACCCTGCCTTTAGTGATCTTGGAGCAGTTGGAGAAGAAAATGAAAACAGATAAGTGTTTGTTGAAATGGTTTCCTGATTTTTACGTGTTGTAAAACGCTTTACATATAAGACCCTTTGATCTTTCATTTCTGAAACAATATCAAGTTCAGACATGTCGGTGAACAATCGATCTCGGTCTCTTTACAATTCCTTTGCTGGTATTAAGTGTTCTGTGAGGAGATATCGAAACCGGAATGCCGACGAACGTTGCAGTACTCATCAGGTTATTAGCCTGTCCCTTTTGCTGCATTCAATAAGCAGTGCTCCTGAACGTAAACGTTTGATGTTTTTAACATCACCAGCTATGCCTTGTATGCCTTTTGTATAGCAAAAGGATTTAACTTCAGTCTGGTGTTATCTTTTGTCTCCATCACTAAGAAGCGTGGCCAGTAAACGTGGACAGTCGTTGGTCGTTATCATCTGACTCAGTGTCAAGTGGACGCTTTTTTTTGGTAATCGGGGTTTCGTAAGCCATGGTTAGTTTTTAGTGGTTCATCATCCGAGCTCCCCACCCACCACGGAGTATCACAAGGACAATGCTAAAAACAAGTGGATCTCCAGCTTGCAGCACCAAGGATACTCGGATGATATACTCAAGCAGAAAAACTAAAAGATTAATCTTTCCACCAGATTGGCCCATGAGCCATCGCCTTCTGGCACCAGCATCTAGGCAAATTTCTACTTTTCAGATGTTTCAAAAAGCAATGTAGAATAATAAACAAGCACAATACGTTTAACAATATGTATAAAAATACCAAGCCAAAAAAGTGAGTGAGCAATGAAAGTAGAGTGCTCAGGGCTCGGCATGACCAGCCGATTGGTTGAACCGGGCCCATTCAACCACCCGTCTAGGGTGAAGTAAGGGGCGAAGTGGTGTGTTGGGCAAGGGAACACTGTTCCTGGAACCAGTGCCCTCTACCACCAGCCTCCCGTCCTCCACCGACACAGGGGCGCAACCCACGGCAAACGGGTTGGTGGACTGAAATATCCCCCGGGTCCACAACGGGGGTTGAAAGGCGCTTAGCGTGACCCAGCACCCACCACGAGGAGGTGGCCTTTCATGGGTGCCTTGAAATGTTTCAGAAGAGTGATTATTCAATTATTTTAACAATGGCTGAGACGTTTCAGATGAGAGTACTCATTTATTATTTCCACAATGGCTGAAATTAGAGTATATATTTTGTAGGTGAACGATGGTGTCAACGTGAGAAATTCCTGTCCTAACGGTACGATATCCATACTTAATAGACATCTTGATCATGTATGTCTCTCGGAAATTCTAATAATTGGTAAGAAATTCACTATATTTCTATTTTGAATTTAGAAATGAATTTAAGATGGACTATTATTATTATGTAATACCACTTATAATGTTTAGTTTTACAACAGTTTTTAATTGCCCTTATGTTACGCGGCGCTCGGCATTAATGAGTACAAGGACGAGTCAGCTCGGAGTCAGTATAATGTGTCTGAGTGGGGTATCCATGCTTCACTGCGGCATGGTATGTCAATGGGCTAGCACTATAAAACCAGCTTCGGTCTGGGCTAGTACAAGCAGGCGCACATACACATACACACGCATGCTCGTCGTCATATGAGCGAAATATTCTCAACCACGACGTTAAACCCAATTTCACCTCACCTCGCCTTATGTTACGTTCAGAGAGCCACCATATAGTGCGGAGCCGAACAGTAAATAGGTAATTCGTGTGTTCCATTAGTGTACATTAATTTGTACAGATGCAGCAGATAAAACAATTATCTCTACAATACAAAACGATGTTTAAAGCCTCCCTAAGCAATATTGCAGTAATGTGATGGCGGTCTGTAAATATGAGCGTAATAGAATTTGGACCAGACAATCTAGGGATTGACAACATCCGCATCGATCTACTAATGTGGGATAAAGACAATACACAGACGATTCGTTTCTGAATATTGTACATTAATTTGTCATGTGTCCAGCCACAATCGTTTGCACATAAATACTGCAGAGGCCCAGATAAGCTGCGTATCCGGGTAAAATACGCATAGTATTACGCATTGAAAAATAATTGTTGCGTACCAATTACGCATTTAAAATGTTAGATACGCAGAAAGTTTAAAACAAATGCGTACGGAATATATTTATAAAAATCGCTTGCGTAATGAAAAAGACATCGATTGCTATCAAGTTGTACTGTTAGTATAGGACAAGTGTTGTACTGTCAGTATAGGATGAGTGATTTTTTATGAAATCATTTCCATTATATTTAAGTTGGTTTTGATTACCGCCTCGTTTTCCATTGACTGCTAGTTTACAGTAACATCGGTAAAAATGTGTGAATTTAAATGGCTTCCGTATTTTACCCCATTCCATGTGCGTACAATTTCTGCTTACCACGTTCATGAGGGGCCGTATAACCTTAGTGTTGATTATATATATTTTACATAAAAACTGTAATTAAAATTACACAATGCTAGGTTATATTTCTTTGGGTTAAATAATAGTACTCTGTATTATATTTTACTGATGACTGCGTCAGAATTTATCCCGTTTATATTATTGTGCATGTTTGAACTTGATCGCCGGGAAACATGTGCACAGCTGATTGCTATTTCCGGCTCAGATATCTTAACCCCTGCAAATAATACAATGCCCAGCACAAAACAATTTAGGACTTAAAATGTAAATAATCTTGTCTAGTGATGTTTAATTGCCAATTTGACGTCTCTACTGACAAAGTCGTCTTCTGTTGTTTGTTCACGCGAAGTGATACGATGTTGTTTTCTTACCTCTGGAAAAAAGTTTGATGAAAGCGTAACCCATGGATAAGACGACCCCCTTCTACAGACTGCTTTTTTTGGTCCTCAAAATTCGGCTTATAGACGGTAGGTATGACATAAGGCAAAACATACCTGCTTAGTAAACTTACTCAATGGCATATACTTAGGTGAGTAAAGTGACTTAAATACGCACACATATTTGAAAGCAGTGGGTAACAGAAAAAGAAATACCCACTCAACATTCATAATACCCACTCCAAACAAATACAGTGGGTACAGTATTCACATGAGCTAAATCTTATCTGGAGCTCTGTAATACATCACGCTTGTCTGATACAGATATACGCCTTGTTAACTTGTATCGACAATGCCAAAGTTATTGTTGTAGAGAGACATGAAGAGGGAGTTCCAGCATAAACAAACGTGGGTCAGATAATCCGGCATTCCGTGTTGCAAGTGTGTTCTTTAAATTACCATGACCATTTTTCTTGGAAAGTATGGGTTTCCATCTTTTAGTTTTATCAATAATTGGCACAAAATCCTTCTCAAGGCGTAACAACGATATAGTGTTCTTTGCATACTGAAAACTATGTAAAACTGTAAATGTAGTATAAAGTTACGTCTCAATGAGACTTACAGAAGGTAACTTTTCATCCGTGCCAATAACATGTACATGGAAATGAACCTCTATTGTAGGAGAACAGAATGGCGTAGGAAAACCAAAGGATGGTGACAGCGAGCCCCAGTGTGAATTCTCCGACTCGCAACAACTACCCAACGTCAACTCCATCTTCATAAGAAAAACAATCATATCAGGTAGAAACTCTGAATCAAAGCTTGTCGTCCTGTCAAAAAATACTAAGGGGAAGTAACTCCAGTGACAAATCGCAATCTTGTGGCTACAATTTGTGTAATTCTGCGGTGCTGATGCTTGAAATCAAGTTTGTTTTGTCGTGGTTATGTCATTTAGATACCGCCACGATGATGTGTCAATATTCCAGAGTGAGTTTGGTTTTACGCCGCTTTCAGCAATATTCCGGCAATATCACGGTGGAGAACACCAGAAATGGGCTTTACACAATGTCCCCATGTTCGGAATCGAACCCGGGTCTTCGGCGTGACGAGCGAACGTTTTAACCACTAAGCTACCCCATCGACTCTCAACATTACAGAGTAGGGCGGAAAGCCTTTTCTGGGTCAATTGTTCGGAGACCCCAACACCAAGTTCAGTTCCCAACACTCACGTCAATTGAAATAAATGTAGAACTAGGTCTGAAATGTACAAATGGTAAGGCTCGTTGACTACGTAGACACAACTGCGTTGATCGATGTTTATGATTTCAATCACAGGATTGTCTTTACCCTCCATTATCAACAGACCACCATCATGTAGCGGGAATATCACCGAGGTGTTTACAGCAAACAAATCCAACGTCAAGCTTACACGTCGTGATAAAACTGAAATGTCGTTTTAGTGACGTTAAGGCCAACTCACTCAATCACTCACTCACTCACCGTTTGTCATTTACATCCTTAAGTGGGTATCTGAGGGTTGGCAATTTTGGGTGACGCCTTCATTATTTCTTAAACTTTAAGTACTTGCTAATCAGAACTCAACACAGGTTTTGTAGCCATCTCATTACACTTGATTCATACATAAAAGCAAACAAAACAAATAGCAGTTGACGACTAATAGTCGTGAACTGCTGGAGTCAATTAATTCAAAACATTGTCACAACTGAAGATCTGGGTCCGAGCTGGTCCTCAGCATCCTGGCTCGGGTCGTCGAACTCCCTGTCTTGGTTGACATATCGTTGCATCCCAGTTGCATGGATAAAGGCGCATAATGTCAGTCACTGGATAGTCTGGTCCAAACTCCATTATTTAGAGCTAGAATATTGCTGAGGTCGGCGTTTGACGACAGACACAATTTATGCCACTCATATTAATGTTCTTTGCATTTTTTTCACAGTGGAAAAACAAGTGAAAGTGTCAAATGTGTGTCCACTTAAACCGATGCCGTGGTCGGACTCAATGATGTTGTTGCTTGTGTGTGACCGTTACCCGAGCACCAAGGCTGTTTCTCCTAATACATTTTGACTTGTTCATTTCTGTTTGTGTTGCAAGTGTAGTGCTTCAGAGACCAGTGGTGGCCAAGTAGTCTGAGGCGCAGAATGTTTCTGGGCAGAGTTGTGTCCCTTGTGCACAGCAGAACCCCAGGAATCCTCCATTTAACCACACCCGTGCGTTGCCCAAAATGGTCAATGTCTGAGACCGACATAATTTCTTGCTTGCAAACACGCCGTGACATGGTCAAAGCGGCATTAGATTGGTTGCTTGCTTGCTTGTTTTACGCCGCACTCTGGCACGCCTCAATATTCCAGCTATATGGCGCGGTTTGTAAATAATCGAGTCTGGACCAGACAATTCAGTGATCACCAGCAAGAGCATCGATCTACGCTATTGGGATACGATGACCTGTCTCAACCATCTCAGTGAACCCTACCATCTGATCGACTCTTAGACACGTATTGGTTGCTGAAGACCAATTCTAGCCCAGATTTCCACGGGTAGCGGCACTGGAACCAACTCACGTACATGTAGATAAACATATGGTATGAATCGCTTTTGTTTATGCTTACCTTTTTCGATTTCAGGCACCAAACTTATGACGCGAAATGAAGGCTGCCATGTATTCGATGCTGCCACTATATGCAAGGTTCATGCCAGGCTAACGAGGAACAAATATGACCTGCGAATATTTGACCTGAAAATAACATGGATCCCTATTGAGGATGATATTAAGTTTAGAGTTTATGTTTCCCCGAAGGAGACCAGTTATGAACGTAAGGACATCTGCAATATCATATACATGCATGTCATTCAAGGACATGTGGTCACAGCAACGATTATTCCTGAGACATGCGAACCGTTACTGTGGGTTCTGAAGGCAAAAGGTTTAGCTCGTTTTGGTTTTATCCTGGACTTGACGCATAACATATTATATACTGCATCTAAACAAGGGGATATCTACGATATTAAGACGGCGTGTGTCGGTATCAAAGCTTCCAGGAAAATGCCCTATTTTCACGTTCACACACCACCTAAGGCAATGGTAAACATCACATTCGCAAAACCATCCAAAGAACAGAAGGGAAAGTTAGCTAAACAGATTGAACCTTGAAAACACAGCATCTTTCAATCCTATTCAAGATACACACAAGACGGATATGCCATACAGATCCATCCTGTGTAAATAATATATTATTGAACGTGCAATCCAGTGCTATCTCCAGGGCTGTCCCTAAGGAAAACGTGCAGAAGCAGATCAAATCCTCCAATACAAGCACTCAGTTGTGAGAGATCAAAGATACATCATTAAATTCACAGACCCTCGTGTCTTTGCGAAGATTAAATATTTAAAAAAATGTTTTTGAGATAAAACCCGCCTCGAAATGCTTCACAGTGCAATGCATCATGATGAATTGTACTGTGAACCATTTGGAATCGGGGGGGGGTCATCTGAAAAACATTTTATAAAAATCTTCTCAAAGACACGATGGTCTGTAATTCCATCTGCCTCAAATGAAGTGCTAAAACGACAGAACAATCC
Source organism: Haliotis rubra (assembly GCF_003918875.1). Lineage (NCBI taxonomy): Eukaryota > Metazoa > Mollusca > Gastropoda > Lepetellida > Haliotidae > Haliotis > Haliotis rubra. The sequence goes on along the minus strand of NW_025765169.1, from coordinate 84,243 downwards.
AGCTATTGTATATTTCGTCCCGTCCTTCACGCACAGCCAACGTCCTCCAGTTTTAATTGTATTTATCACCAATATTAACTAGTGTTAATAACGTTCATGTGTGGCCTTAAGGTTTCTTTGTTAAAGGAGAATACGAGTGAATTGCAATAATTTGCTGGGTGAAAGATAAAGTCATCAGAAATATATTCCCAAATTTTCAAATAAAAATTATGTATACTTATGTTTTTATCGCGAAAACAGTTTCTGTAAATCTCGGCTTCGGCCATTATGCATATTTCGCTGGAACCCACGTGACCTTTCCGCTCGTGACGTCATATGTGCCTGGAGTCCGCCTTATTGCCAAAGACCAAGCGCTGCAGTAGTACAAGTTTTATTGTTGCTGGCGGTTTTTTGAATGGTACGATGGTGTATTGCGTTGCCTGGGGATGCACAGCATCATCCAACATGGGAAAGAACCACCATTTCTTCAGATTTCCAAGTGAAAAGACAGATATAGACAGGAGGAAAGTTTGGATTCATAGGTGTCAACGTGGGGAGAAAAACTGGAAGCCAAGCAAGAATGCAGTACTGTGTGCCGATCATTTCGAGTCGGACGCATTCGAAAGAGACCCATTTCGCCTTGCACAATTGGGATATGAAAATCCAAAAGCTCGGCTGAAGAAGGACGCAGTGCCCATGAGATTCAAGACAAAAAGTTTCGCGGATGGTTTACCTAGTGTTACACGAGGAGCATTTAGGAAACGACAAACGGACGAGGTAAGCAAATTTCGATATGCATACTGTTACCGTTGACCGGAGATTTTCATTCCAGAATATTCCGTTTATATTGCACCATTACCATGATTACATGTTAGAACTTGCAGTTAGTGGTATATTTTAACATTGAATAAATCAAGTCCGATTGTCATCAAATATATGGACCTGTTATTGATATCAGTAAGTGGCTTCCCCTGAGCTCGCAAATGTTTTTTCTATAACGTTCGTTCCGGTTTGTGGACCAAATTATTGCAGTGTACCCGGAAAATAAATTATCTTTGGCCTTATCTTTAAATATGGGTGAAGTACATGTTTCACTCGTTGTTTTCCATTTTGCCATATTACTCGTGTCGGCATCAGACTTGCGGCAGTATTGAAAGTTATGATGTATTGAAATAATAGGTTAGCTGTGATTTTCATGAACATTTTTATTTTTATTTGTCTATTTTTCGCAGATCCCGAGGGATATCTTCAATGATGAACAAACCACTGAAACAAATCCACCCAAAGCCTTTGATGGAGACAGGAATGAGCCTTATGAATTAGATAAGGTAAAGGAACATGAACAGTTTCATGGACAAGATTCCACATCAACTAATGAGATAAAACTTGGAGCGTCTGCCAGTGTTTCCACTAATTTGAACATTAGTTCGCGTTTTGTCAACCAGAAAATCCAGACTATTTCACAGTAACAAGTTACATCACAACGTACACGGAGGATTCAAGTTACAAGTCCTTGCCAGTGCAAGCCAGTCGCTACCATTTCCACAGAAATTCAATGTGATCTTGTATCATTGCCACCACTAAAGCTATTTTCATCTAAATGTGCACCCATATCACAAGTTGCATCTAAACAGCATGAGGTGTGCAATGTCCCTATCCAAGCAGTGGAGGATATTGATGCTTGTGAGGACACATTTCTTACAAGTGACGAGGAATACATGCCTTCTGAATACTCAGAGTTGGATGAAAGTGAAACTGATGCAGACTGTGATACTGATGACGAAACTGAACCAGTTCTCTACTCGTCAGCAAATCCCCAGACTGAAAGACAGTTTCTTGTCTCTGAAACCTCACTTGCCAAACTATTCCAGTATTGCTCACATCAGTCAGGTTCAAGTTCATTTTGTGGCATGACTTGTCAAGTGAAACTGATGCAACATCAAGGCGTTATGATAACTGTGGAGACAAAATGCTTGAAGGTGCACACTACAAGATGGAACAGTCAGTCAATGCATGGGACAATGCCTTGGGGCAATCTTCTGTGTGCCAGCAGTATTCTGTTGAGCGGGGGATGTGCCACCCAAGTATTGAGAATGTTCAAGTTCATGAAAATGCCAATTTTTAGCATGGGTACTTTCATCAACATACAGCGATGCTATACAGTACCATCTTGTCTAAAAGTTTGGCATGAACATCAGTCCAGCTTGTTGGAGCGTGTTGGTGGGAATCCACTTGTTTTGGGAGGTGATGGGAGATGTGACACACCAGGACATTGTGCGAAGTATGGCACATACACCTTGATGGATCTTCGCGACAGAAGAATTTTGGATATACAGCTTGTCCAGGTGAGCGAAAATAAGCGAGACCCCAAGACACTGCTGCACATGCTATAAAGATTTGTATAAAAGGTAGCAATATTGACAAGAGATGTTGTGCTTGATGCTGCTTGCAGCACTATTCCAGCTATATATAACTGCAGCCTATAATAAATCAAATCTGGAGCAGACAATTCAGTGATTGATATGTTCTCGTTTTTATTTTAGAGCAATGAAGTGAAGAATTCACATCACATGGAACTTGAGGGACTGAAGCGAGGATTGTCATTTCTTGAACAGAAAGGGTGTGCCATTAAGGAAGTCATCACAGATCGCCATGTCTCAGTGAAGAAATACATGAGAGAGGAGCATAAAGACAAGAAACATTACTTTGATGTTTGGCATGTAACCAAAGGTAAGGATACACATAATATATTTTGTGTTAATCTGTTTATGATACAGATTCTGGATGATATACATCAATTACTATTTGCCGGCATTCATAAATTTATCTTGTGATCATATGGTTAACATAAAAAATACAACTGATAAAATTGGGTTAGCTACTAGTATTTTACATAAACCAATGTAAATTTGTGAAATGTGCTGTGGACTATTTGGATATGAAAACTGTTATCTACCACTAAATTACATATTCCAATTGATGACAGGAGTTGGGAAGAAACTGGAAGCCAGAAAAAGTGGATGTGCTGCAATCCGTCCTTGGATCAAGTCGACGACAAACCATATGTACTGGGTAGCAGCATCATGTAAAGATGATCCAGATATGAAAGTCGATAAATGGTTGTCAGTGACAAACCATGTTGCAAACAAACATGAAGGACACTCAGCCAAGTTCAAGCATGCACCACTGACTGAGGAAAGACTATGGTTGAAAGAAGGTTAGTTTTTTAAAAATATGCTTTAACATCAGGGCTCGATTTAAGAGTTGTTAACCTACTTGCACCAGGTGCAACCTAAGATAAAAGGTTGCACTAGCCAAATTCCATTGCAATATGTAATTAGTGAAATATGCTATTGAATTATTTAGATGTTTTATTTATGAGTTTACCCCCTCAAAAATTTAGACTAGGTTGCACTTTGTAATATTGGTTAGCACCAGTGTAAGGAACAAAGCACTAAATCGAGCCCTGAACATTAACAGCATTTCATGTGACCAATTCATCGGTTATACACACAGTCCAGCATTAATTTACAGTGAGTGTCACTATACTATAAAGGTATACATGTCATTGACCATGATAACATGAATGAAGTAGCAATTTTGTTTTTACAGGTTCTAAACCATACAAAGCTTTCATGGAGGTTGTCAGCAGTGGTTATCTTGTGAGAGATTTGCCAAACCTGTCTCGAGTGTATCGCACTTATGCATTGGAGGTTTTCCACAGAACACCCACTACTTTTATGCTGCAATGATGGCAAGGTGAGATATGCAGAGAACCCATACAATATTTCATAATATTCACTTAGTATTTCTACAATAAATACATTAAGAAGCCACTAATTGCCATGTAGTGTTCTAGATGGAACCTGTGATGTTTGGTTTACACTTTGTAGAAGTATTCGGAGATAAACATCATGTGTTGGCCAATTTCCGGGTGCTATTAAGTATTTGAAGCACGGGAATTCATTTGGAACCGACGGCGTTAGCCGGAGGTTTGAAATGAAATATACCCGTGCTTCAAATACTCAATAACACCCGGAAATTGGCCAACACATGATGTTTATCGACATTGTAAACACAAAAGTAAACCAGAAGGTCCACACACGTTTTTGTGTCTGCACTCATTGACATCGGGTATGGGTACAGCAGTGAAATGTCATCAGCCGGCCGTTTCGGCTGTCTCCCATGGTAGCATCTGGTACTGCTCATTTGTGACGTCATTTGGACTTTACGTCTCAATATGATTATAATGACGTCATCACAGCTGACGACGTAACAATACAATGGTGTGAGCGATGTTTGTATGTATTAATACGCAGCGAATTTCCGGGAATCAAATATCATTTGATCACGTTTTTCAACCAATCAGATCAAAGAACACAGTGACTTTTGGTTTACAATGTTCAATAACCATTGCAGTGACATATATTTTTCAGTTATCAAGCAAAATTTGACCATTTCAGAATGTTCCTCGCTGCTCTCCATTTCAATGAAAATGGAAACCGTGAACAAGCAACGGATCATGAGGGCAATTCAAGATGGAAGATGATGTATCCAAAATCAAAGAAAGGAGAGGATGCCGTTGTCAATCCTGTTAAACAACCAGTTACATTCAGTAAGTTTAGAACTGCAGATTTTATACATACATAAGTAGGATTGGAGCAAATGTATTCCTTTTGTCTGATACCAAATTTCGTTTGAATTATACTTTCAATTTTCAGAGAGGCCTTTTTCAGCATGTGATATTTTTCTCTTGATCTTATGCACTAAAATACATAATAAAAATCTGTACATGATAACAAACAGAAAACAATATATCCTGTGTTGTGTTGCCTGTATTTTCTATAATTGTTTACAGTGAAATTGTTATTTTCGTATTTTGTACCATGCAGACTATGCTGAAGACCTGCAGCGGGCGGTAATGGAAAGAAGAAGAGCTTTGCCAAACTACCCATCAGCAAAGAAAGATGCAGACAAGCATTTCCAAACTACACCTCTGCCGCTTACCAAGAGCTTTAAACCCTTTGTTAAGGAAGACTTGGTCACCCAACAAAAGTCAAGATTCTGTATGCCCAAATAGAATAAATTCAAGACAAGCCTTTCAACAGACTGCTTGACTTTTTCAATATGTCATTTGCATTACTGTTGTGGGTGTGAATGGAACGTCTATGACCTCGTCATTACCTGCTGTCTGGTTCCTTGTACATGATATCTTTTATGTATAATAAGGTGTAGCTTAGTCAGGTAGAACAAGAGACCACTGGCCGTTAAAGACAGATTTATTTACATGAAATATACAGGGAACTAACATATATAAAAGAATGATGAGCATTTTTCACAGTGATCTCATGAATAACTTTGCACCGTGATTGTTACAAACTTGAGATGTTTATATTTATGCAGGGATTCATTTTGCCCTGCGTCATGCGTAAATTACGCAATATTTTATCAAATGACGCAAATATTTTAATTAGCGTGCGTACCTGGGACGCACAACGTGAAATTCATTGTTCACAGTTCATTTCATTGACATAACATTATCGACTCTCACTGACTTGTATTTCCGAAAATATGTTTACCTTCGGTACTTACCGTCTGTGATATATGAGCTATTTTATTGGTTAAAACCTACGCTGAGGTCGTTCGGGTAATTCCGTTATATGCAAATCAATTCCGACCTCAATTTGAAGCAAGTAAAAATAACACACCGGACTAGTCGATAAATTAAGTGTCGATTGCATACCTGTTCACAATAACTGAAAGAAAACCTCGAACAGTCAACGTTTCCTAGCATATCGAACATATAGAAACATTCATAAACAGTGTTCTCGTCGCCAGGCATCTTAGAAAAATCAATAAAGATTTACGAGAGAAGTCCTGCAAAACGTTATAGACGCCCTGGCCAGATTTCATCACTCTCCTACCCAGAATTCCATGCGGTCAGCCAGCATAGTACCTCTACCACCATTCAATATAATGGATATATTTCTTAACTCTTATATTTTTTATGAGTCTACACATCAAATTAAACATAGTTAGAATGGTTTAGTTTAACTGAGAAAATATCCTAAAACGTCTAACACTATTTCGATTTGCCCAGCGATCCTTTTATCCCATGGGTTGTAGGGCTCCACGTGCTGTCATCGAAGCCTTATCGAAAACTAACGATCCAGCCCCTGTCGTATATAAATATGCACTGTCATAAGCCTTACTGTCGCAGTTGTAGAAGATTATTTATGTAACAATGTAAAACATTATGAAGACCTCGCCGAATCGCTTGCGTTGGGCCAGTATCTTCTTACTTACGAATGAGCGCGTTTGTTTACGAACAAGAGGAAACGTCCAGTCACGTGATATGATAATTAGACTGTGGTAGCGAGGTTATGCTAAGTCATCGCTGCGCTGGAATGTTTGATTTCATTGGACAATTAGAAAGATCGACCAATAGAAAACGAGTTTACAAACGTAGTCGGATTACTCACTGTCATGCAAAGAAAATGGTGGATATTTCAAGCAGACGGCTTTTGTATAATATACAATCATGCCGCCGTTGAAAAAAATTAAAATTCAGAAACGATTGACGTCCTTGTGGGGGGCTACCGCAGTGGAAACAGAGAACACACTGACAGACACAAATGAAGGTGTCAGCGAGACTGAGGATAAATCTGAGGTAGCGGTCACCAAGTTTAAACGAAAGTTTAACAGAAAATGGTTGGATAAATACGCGTGGCTCAGGCATGAAATCGATGAAAACAATGAAGACTTTATGTACTGCATCTTGTGTTCAGATAACCATAAACAAAATGCTTTGCATGAATCATCCAAAAACAGAAACTTCCAAAATTCAACACTGACGAGACATGTGTCTCTTGACGACAACAAATTTGGTATTGAAGCCCGCCTTCAGCGTAGGAATGTTGACAAACTCAACGACGTGTCTTCAGAAGAGGATAAAGCCCTACACTCTCTTCTAAAAATCATACATTGGATGTGTACTGAAAATTGTGAAGTACAAGTCCATGGTAGACCTTATGCATGAGATGTCTGTTCCAGACTTGTCTGTTCCAGACTTGTCAATTCTGAAGAAGTTACCTTTTCAGTATGACTCAGAATATACAGCATCTGAATTGGTTGATAGTCTCGCACATGTAACAGAAAACGATGTGAATAAGAGATTGAATAAATCACCCTTTGTCACTCTTCTCAGTGATGAAAGCACAGACATTTGTAACAACAAAAGGCTGGTTGTTTATGCACAGATATTAGATGAAGCCTGTCACAGTATATGTCTGCAACACAGAATGCAAGGATACATCTGGAAAGGGCATTGCACAGGCTATTTTGGAAGAACTGAGAAGCAGAAGGGTATCTGCCGAGAAGGTGATGTCTTTGGGTTCTGACGGAGCTTCGGTCATGACTGGGAAACATAACGGTAATTAATATCACGATGTATGATCACATAGAATGAGAGTGACTGTGAGTGAGTTTAGTTTTACGCCACACTCAGCAATATTCCAGCTATATGGCGGTGGTCCATATAGAAAGAAGGCTATGTAACATGTAAGTGCCTACTGCCCTATATTATTTTCAAGTATATATGCAATTAAACAGTAAAGAAACTAAACAAGCAGTATGTTCGCTAACTGGGCTGGCTGGCAAAATGTTAGCTTTCAAAAACAAAATTGCCCAAATCATTGATTCAATTAAGTCATGTAATGTTTCAAATGAATTTGAAGTTGTGAACAAAACATGTATTTTCTAGGTGCTGCTGCTATCATGAAGCGTGAGAATCCTCATATGGTGAATGTACACTGCGTTGCCCATCGTTTGGCTCTCTGCACATCTCAGGCTGCTGCACATATTCCACAGCTACAGAAACATCAACAAATTTTGACAGATTTGTTTTATTACTTCAAGGTATTAAAAAAACAGTAATAATCTAAAAAAAAATAATTGCATTTTGATATTAATAAGATAATCATAATTTGTGAGAAATACAACATACTTTTATTATATTGTACAACAGAATAAAATGATTGTTCATAATATTTGATTTTGATTTTATCTACAGGGCAGCAGTAAACGTGAAAGTCACCTCCATAAAATCCAAGACATTCTTGATGATCCCAAGCTGACTGTTAAGGAAATCCATTCTGTGAGATGGTTGTCCTACTTCAATGCTCTAACTTCTGTCTACCGGATCCTTGACAGCATTTTCACCTATCTAGCAGAGTCTAAAATCAATGATGCTAAGGCAACAGGCCTAAAGAAAAAGGTATTTTTCATGCTTATGTGGCTGATGATGATCATGATGTTTTTATCGTGTATCACTATATTGTGTATCGCTATAATCAGTAACATGTTTGTTACTGCAATTTGAAAATAATACTGCATATCATATATGAAACTTCCGATAGTTAATTAGTTGCAACTTTTGTCATTTCAGATGTCTACAGATAGCTTTGTTTCGATCACCTATATGATGATGGATGCCATGGCACCTGTTACTGTTTTGTCACAATTTTTCCAAACAGAAAATGTTGACATAGCACTTGTGAAGGTGAGCCACAGACTTTAGTCGGGGACTTTCATTCTTAAATATTTAAAAAACAAAAGGGAACACACAGTAAAATTAACAGGTTAATTATTTCATTATTTTCTCAGGAATGGCAAATGGAAATTTAACGTTTAACTTTCATTTCTTAATTGTAGCATGTTTAGTATGTGTTCAAATTTTAGTTTTTAGGTAATTCCTTTTGTAGGTGAAACTTGACCTTTGCCTCAAAGACTTGGAACAAGTGAAAAGTATGAATTCTGCTTACCTGTTACAACTGAAGGAAGATCTCCAAGGAGACAACTTCCGTGGCCATCACCATATTACCAAAAGCAACTTCAACCTTCAAGAAATTACTTCCAGATTTGTTGCATGGATTGGTGAAAAATATTACCTCAAGGTATTGATGCATTACTAACATTGTTAATTTTGCATTCTTGATATAAAACTTATTTAATATTTTATCATAGAGTAATGCATTGCCTGTATCTTTAGTGTAATGATTTTAACCTGGTTAAATCAGTTACTGATAATGAAAAAAGACAAATGAAATTTGTTTGTAAAGAATACTTTAATTGTTAACTTATTTTGCAGATTTCCAGATACAGACTTAATCCAGGCGTTGAATGTCCTGGGAATGAGACCAATCTCATTCCTTTCAACGCCAGAGTTAGAGGATTATGGAAATACTGAAGTGGAAGAACTCCTGAAATTCTATGGGAAACCACAATCAGTTCAGTGGATTGATAATGGAGAGACCAAAATAAAAACTTCACAAGCATTATTAGATGAGGAATGTGCAAGAAAAGAATGGTTTCAGTTGAAACAAGTGGTAAAAGCAGAGAAGTACCCCAGGGATAAAATGTGGCAGCTGTGGCAGTGCGTCAGACTTTACCATCCTGAATTCCCCAACATGCTGAAGTTGGCCCAGCTTGCTCTAACATCAGCAGTGCATACTGCAGGCTGTGAGAGAGGATTTTCGGTACAAAACCAAATTCTTTCAAAGAGCAGGAACAGGCTCACAATACTCAAACAACACGAGTTGATGACCATCAAAACCACCTGTCTGTCCAAAAGTGAGCTTCTACAAGAAGCCCTCCTTCGGATCAAAAATATAAAACACAGGAGAATTTTCAACATAAAACCCAGGAATGCTTAGCTCAGCATCTATAATTGAACAGTATTTTGTGCAAGTGCATCACACTTCACATGGCTGAGCGGGTTAGGCGACTGACTTTGTGTTCTGGCGATTTGGTACCTGACTCTGGTGTGGGTTCGAATCCCAAATGGGACTCAAACCCCCAAAGTACTAGAATTTGTACTTGTAATTTGTAATTTGTACTTTACTAAGAAAGTGTAATGCCAAATATAACATGTGTTACAACTTGCTACATAGTTTGGAATTGTTTGTTTGACAATCTGAGTCATCTGGAAATATAAATTCATAATACATCATAATGTAAAACTTCAAACTGGTTTTTTCCAACAACAAGGGTTGAAAGCAAACTATATTGACTCACTTTGATCTAATTTGACTCAGTGTTTCAAGTTATGACGAGTCATTTTGACTCATGGTAATGAAGAGCAAAATGAATCACTGTTTATGCCTTACTGAAAATGATCTGGCAATGTTTTCTTGTTATTTCTCTGGCCTCAGATTACAAGACATCCTCAAACCCGAAAATGACATGTTTAGGTTGTTTTATGCAAATGAATAAATTTGTGAACTTTACCTTTGACTTTATCTTTATTTGCACTTCACATACCCATAGTACATGCATACAAGTAATATTGTTAGGCAGTGGAGAGTATTTGTTTCTGTGTGAAAAGGCATGATACAAAACCATTGACATCTGGCAGGTGAACAGGATTAACCTCGGGGGTGGAAATAACTTAAAAATTGCTACTGTACTCCAGTACAGTGGCACATGTAAAATCACTTGGCCTGATAATTTTTCCACTATGCGGATTGATTTTCTTGATCACTTTTTAAATAAACAACATACTTACCTTTGCAAAGTCAGCTATACACTGGTACAGTGTGATATACACAAATTTGTTTGTCCGACAGAAAAAAACCCCACTGGACTGGGACATCTGAACCTGACATGGCATTTATATGACAATATAATCTATTTGGGTAAACAAACATACAACTTATTTCACTGACAAAATACAATCTTATCTACAGACCTGATAAGATGAAAGTCTTCTCACTTAGCTCATACTCCACATATTCATTCAAATATATTTCAAAAGAGGTTGGAAATTAATGTATGTACATGAAAGATTGTCATGGCTTTGCATACTTGAACCCGGTGTATGAGTCTGATTCTGCTGGGAATGCCTCTCTAATTTTCTTCACAACATGAAGGATGAACTTTCCTACATTCTTTGGAAGACGATGGTATACCAGTCTGGAGAAGCGACGATATGAACAGTATCTGTATGCCCTGTAATTGAACAAAAGTGATATCACCTTTTCATTTAGTAGGTGCCTTGGCAAAATTGTATTTTAAAAAGTAATCTATGAATCTCCCGAGGAAATATTTTCATAAATGTACCTTTACCAAGACGAGATGCTCCAATAGTATGTTAACTATAATTTCCCATTCTTCCACTTTACAACAAATAGTTTATAACAATAACTTACTCATGTACTGGCTCGTTGTCGTCAAGTGGTCCATCCTGCTGAACAAACTCCAGTAATGAAACCCAAACGACTCCTCTCCTCAGACAATTGTCCACAAAATATGAGTGCTCAGTGATACACTGCACAGCTGCTTCATCGCACATGTGTTCCGTTTGCTGAATCTCCTGGCAACACTTACTTTCAAGACCAGTTGGCATCGGGATGCACTTACCACAGTCACACCTAAGAAATATATTAAAGTTTTTTTAAAACATCTAAACTGAGAATCAATTGAGCCGAGCGCCGGCAATATACACGCCTTTATCAATCAAGCAAAAAACGTGCTTATTGCTTCGAATGTTATTATAAATAAATATCCTATAAGCCGTGTATTTACAAGACGATTTGTTACAACAAAACGAATTCATATGAACGATGTATCCGGGATATAAGTGACAAAGTGCCGACAGCGTATGATAAACAAAACTGCTTCTAGACAGCAATTAGTACTTCATGAATAAAGTTTATATATATCACAATTTGGCACATTAACAATATACCCGAACCAATAAAACCGATTATTCAACGTTGTTTATATGACGAACGTACCAGTCTGTGTTCCCGAGTCTTCCGATGTTGACATCAAGTGGTGCCTCCGTGTCGCTGGATTCTTCTCCTTCATCTTCACTGGAAGTTTCTCTTGCATGATGTAAAATTGGCTCGTATTGGTACGGTCTAACATCCAGGTCAAAAATGACTTCGGGAACATCATTTAGTGCCTCAGAATCCATGGTCAATCTCAAGCTGTCAAACATAACCAAAGAGGAAGCCATCGGCAACCGGCACATGTGACGTCATGTCACGTGATACCAGCCTCTGCTCATTAACTGTCGGGTGTTTCCGTAATAGGCGGAATTTCGAGGGCGTTTTTCACGTTTTTATTGCGATTTGACAAACATTTTGTAAAATTTTAAAAACAGAAAGTGACTTTAAGGGTGCTTTCTTTCCTATATCAAAAAAAATAATTTCGTTGGTATTCTCCTTTAAATCCTATTAGATGTATATAAGTATGTACTATGCCGTAGTGCCCTTACGCGACAACGGTATAAGGAACGTTACCGAAGCTTCACTTCATAATAGACTTCCATAAAATTATCTTGCCTTCATTGTTATTCAGTAACTTCTAAGATGCCAATCACCAGAAAGCAGGAGTTTCTCTGAGGTTTTGTCAGAATTGAACCGCCGTCACACCTTATTTTTCTAATAACGTGTATATCGACGGCCTGTGGTATTGTTTATGATACCATGTTTCGGTTTTAGCCCTGCGTAAAGTTTTGAAGTAATGATCAGGCATACAGAATATCTTTCTGGTTAATGTCACAGCAAATAAAAGGGTTTGTATATCGCCTACCAAGAGCAGATATTTTACGTCAGTGAAGAGGTATTGTTCAAGGTCACATTGAATGACTTTTCCGGGGTTCTTAGGATTTTTTATGTTGAAGTTTCACTTTTTGTTATTTCAAAACATTATGTTTTAATAATTATTTAATAAATCAAATTCAAACATGATGAAATACAGGTTATTCATTGGCATCTGCAATATTATATTTAACTAAACACTTCTATTTTTGGATTAACTACAGTTCATCATCTGGATACCAACGCACAGCAAAGAGTATACTCATGGCTTCAGTATTCACTCGCTCGAGATCGTCTAAATACCTCGAATTATAGAGGGAGGGTCAAAGGTTCTACCACTTGGAAGCGGAATACCAAAATACTTTAAAATCTGTTACTCATCTCCGCGAGCCTGCTGCTGTAAGGTAAGGAGATAAACCAAAACCTGGTCGACCCTTAGTCAGTATGAAATGCCTGAATACGGTGCCGATAGTAAACGACGGCATGTTATCTGAGTATATTAGCACAATAAAACACAAGTTAAACACTCATGTCACCAGATAATCAACACAAGATGGCCATGCAATAGAGTGAGTGAGTGAGTTTGCTTTTACGCCGCTTTAAGCAATATTCCAGCAACATCACGGCGGGGGACACCAGAAATGGGCTTCACACATTGTACCCATGTGGGGAATCGAACCCGGGTCTTCAGCGGAACGAGCAGACGCTTTAACCTTTATACATACTACCCCACCGTCCCCCAGGTTACTGGAGCAGCCACCAAACAGGAAGAGGATAAAGATTTGGTAAAATCCAGAACAGGATTCTATCAAACGGACATCAGATGCACTACAGGCACTGTCTTTGATAAAACAGCCCAAAACCATCAGTTTCTTTTTTGTTTTGTTTTGTATAGTGTTAAGATCCTAAGTCCGATATTATCCTCTCGAAGGAAGGATCTTATTTGTTTGCTTGTTCTTTTTTTTTTGTTCAATTCAGCAATATTCCAGCTATATGGCGGCGGTATGTTGATAATCGAGTCTTGACCAGATAATCCAGTGACTGGCCCAATGAGCATCAATCTAAGCAATGGGGATATGATGACATGTGTCAACCAAGCCAGCAAGTCTGACCACCCGATCCCGTCAGTCGCCTCTTACGACAAGCATGGTTTGCTGAAGACCAGTTCTAACCCGAAGGAAATGCTACTTAATAATGTGTTTAGCATGTCATCAGGTTACTTTCATGCTCAAAACATGATACTTTACCAGCCTTTTTATAGTCATTTGTCCACAATTGATATATAAAGAATATCGTGTTCCCATCACATCATGACTACAATATTTCCTATACTATATGAAAGTCCAATATATATGGGTTGCTGAAATACAATTCTAACCCAGATCTTCACGCGTGACAAGGATCTTAAATGACTATAACGGGTCAGTTTCCTCCCTTGAAGTAATACTGTGGTATTTCATGGTTCGTTCTTAAGCGCCACTGACTATGATGAGTCATGCGCCTTCTTCCTCTCACATTCTTACCTTTCATTACTTGCGTTTGATTTCAACCTAAATGGCGGCAGTACTAATGAAGATAACCGAATCGATAATGAAGATCTATAGTGTTGTAAAAACGGATATTATTTTGAGTGCATCAGATCATTTGTGCAAGAAACTTGAAACTTGAAAAAAACTTGAACGTATTGGGGAAATGGGATTACGCTTTTATTTCAAGAATGTTCTCAAATGTATAATGGTATAATATATAATCATTTCATCGACACCTTCAGCTAAATCTTGTATTTTGTAGTGAGTGTGTTGGACTAAGCGCCACACTAAACAATAGTTCAAGGTCACATGCAACGTAAAACACAACTTTGCAGATTCTGATAACTTTCGGTATGAAACAAATCTTCAAAATGCAAATTCAACTTATAAAACCGCGCGAAATCGGAGTTCAAACGATTCACTAATTTTCCCCCCAGCGCTTGGGGGGAAAAAGTGGTTTCAACAGCTATGCTGCGCTGCGCTCCTAACGCATGCGCACTGAATAGGTTCGCGGAGCTTGAAACAGGATGCATGCCCGGATTATAAGGTCGTGAGCAGGAGTAGTCTAATCCTGGTTGTGTACTCAAATAAATAGTAAATAATCTACTCGTTACATAAAAGAACCTTGTAAGGATCTAGATCTACTCAGTGAGGCGTTCGACATTTTAAGACGGAAAACCTTGAACGCTGGCGGTGAATAGTCGGTGAAGGCTTTGATGTGAGCTATGTTTTGTTGATATTTCGCAGGCGCGAGCTTTGTATATGTTATGACAGTATATTACCGATTTAACTGTTTATATAATTTCATTTGTCTATTTCACCACACGTTCTTCTTACCGAATCACTTTCTCAGTTCGATACTTAAAAGCAATGTCATTATTTAGCGTTGACAGAATTTCTAACTGTGATATACATATGTCGTTGTCACAGACAAAACTCAATGTCTGTTTTATTGACACCTATGTGTCTGCCTGCCTGTCTGCTAATGACAATATTTAATACACAACTTCGATCACTGACCACATGCAATTTGAACTTAACACCAATCAGGCTATACACCATAAACAAAATGCATTGATTTATGGCCCGAGTTCGGTCTCTGTCACATTATGTAATTACACAGACAGGCAGGTGTGATACTTGTACACATGACATGTTATGATGTCTGTTGATTGTTAAGTGTTATACACAAAAATGAGCATGTATTTACAAAACCCAACATCTCCATATACACACACACAATGAGCCGCGAGGGCATCGGCAAATGAACCAGCCGTTACTAGCCGTTACACTTAAGTGCGGACCCACCCGCTCTGACTGGGTTAGGTTTCGTGGGAAGTAAACCCAAGTACAAATTAGTGCACTTTTGATTTGCGATTGTACGCTTATAATATTGTTTATATGTTTTTTCATAATCAACAATGTATATTATATGTCATGAATAAGTGATAATTGTGTTCTAATTATGTTTGATTTTTTGGTTGCATGTGACCTTTAAGCCATCATACTATTTCTTTGATCAATCTGGTGTCATTTGGGATTAGATCTTCGATAGGTAACTGGGATAAGAGATAATGTGGGTTGTGGCGATTTCGGTAAGAGTAGATGAGCTGTATTGTCAGTTTGGAGAGAGAAGATCCCGGTAATATCAGTTGGGATAAGATGAGATGAGCTGTATTGTCAGTTTGGAGAGAGAAGATACGGGTAATGTCAGTTGGGATAAGAGAAGATCCTGGTAGTGTCAGTTTGGAAGATCCTGGAAGTGACAGTTGGGATAAGATAAAGTTCAGGTAGGTGCCAGCTAGGACATGAACAGATGCAAGTAGTTAAAATAGGAATATCCGCTGGCAATGTAAGTTGGAACCAGAAGTTGAAGATCGGTGGTATGAGAGCAAATGAAGATAGTGGCAGTAAGGAAAAAATGAAACCCTCGTAATGTCTTCTGGATTGCGAAAAGAAACAAGATAGTATCAGTAAGGAGAAGAGGACATGGTGGTAGTGTTATTTGGGATGAGAGGAGATACAGCCTGTTGGAAGAAAGAAATTCATGGTAGTGTCAATGTGCAGGTTGGTGTCACTTGGTATAAGATAAGATTCAGGCAGGTGTCAGTTACGTAAAGATTCAGGTATTTGTCAGGAATCCAGGACAAAATCGACCCCAAAATTGCAACCTAGGACAAAATCCACCCGGACAAAATCCACCCCTAGTAAAATTCACCCTAAGAAAAAAAACCAAACTAATGACATGTTTAGTCACAGAAATGAATTGTATTCATATCAGTCATTCATAATTGTTAACAAAAACAACCAAAATACATATGTAAGCACATTTTGTAAGCACATTTTTGGATATATAAATATGACACATTTTCACATTTCACATTTATGTCTCATTCATGCATCAATACATATATAAATATGATAACAGCATATATTTTCAGACATATCTAAGACTAAACATCTTGCCACATTTCAAAAACGCAAACAACGGCCGACGCCGTGGAGAAAGCCTCGAGTGTCTTGTCCTTCGTTGCGTAGGTCTTGCACAGACCTTCAAGGCGTTCTTGGAGACGCTTGGTGGTTGTTCTGGTTCTTTTCTTTGGGGGCTGACCTCTTTCGGACCTGTAGATGGCTGTACATGCAAGACCGTTGTCTTTTCTCAGACAGTCGATGAGTCTCAACACAGTAGGGTGGGAATGTCCTATCAGTTTCTTGAACGCGTGGCTCCAACCTTCGCACACATTGTTTGTTCGAGAACCACAGTAGTATAGTGTGGTCTGTTTCCCGGAAAAGCGCCCTATGTTAAACCAATAGCCAGCTCCGCAGCCCCAAACTGCTAACCCTGCTCGTAATCTCTAAGGGTATACACGAACCAGATAAACATACACCCAAAAGGTAAACATATATCACACGTGTTCGATAAGAATCACTGTACCTGAAGACTAGTCACCTCATCTAGAACAAATGACCCAGAAACCTAATACCACAGTAACACTAATGTACTTAAACCACGAAGTTTGGGGTCACGGAAAAATGCTAATAACACATTCAATAACAACGGACTCGAAATCGCAAACTACCAAGACGTCCATTCTCTTTCAGGAGAGCGCTAATATATTATTGATTGACAATAACTTGTCTTATGTAAATATCTCATATTCATTGTGCACTATATAAGTCGAGAATTATAAACACATCATACAATTAACCGTATTCATCATCTCGAACGACGCTACTGTGAAAATTAACAAAATTCTAAATCACATGTTCGATGTGAAGAAGAAGACGCGGTTACTCACAAAAGATCAAAAGACTATGCGAGTGGGTAGAATAGTGAATGCACTGTTCATGCGAGTGAACAGCAGGTACCCGAAGGTCATCCTCCGACGCATTGATGATCACCCACCCAACAAAGTCGCTGGAAAGGTAGTTATTCTATTTATTGTTGATAATTGTAATTATTCATAATTTATTATATTACGAGTAGTTAGGATATAATGAAGATCGTATACCGCGTGTTACAATTCACCAATCTATATCATATCAATACATCAGCGTATGGTCTTTCTCCTGAACCCCAACTTACTGCAACCCATATTCGATGCACTTATCCAAGATCACTAAGCATCGTCGCATCCACAAATGTACTAAGTGTTTACGGGTTTGTCTAATACACCATGGTTATGTAGTATCAAAAGAAGTGTACTGCACTCCAAGGATTGTAACAACAGAGTTCACTACAAGATTATTACTCTCAGTCACACTGAACTCGATCCCAAACACCAACATTGCTAGATAACTACCCACGATGGTTTAGTCAACTCACACATCGCTCTCCACTAACATCCAGTAAAATACCTTACATATCATTCGATGGCGAGAATTTATATAGAGTATGTATCATTTACTAACCATAAAATAATTAACAAATTCAATATTTTCAGCAGATCCAAGCTCAGAGGAAAATGAGAAAAACGACATGCGCATTTTTTACAAGACATACTACTCAGGTGGGATTATGTGTGAACTATTCTCACTGATAGATACATCTACTCTCTTTTATATATGAACTCCTCAACTAGTCTCGCTTTGATAAAGTGTTGTCAATACTTAGCTACTATTCAACGAGTAAGATTCCATTAGGGTTTATTTAACCAGTAATTACTAAATGAAACATCAAATGTACAAGAAGATTATGTTGGTGAGAGGGTGGTAGTAATCCTATACTCGAATACCATGAAGCGGGTTGCGTCTTACAATGTAAAGAACAATAATACTGTGTTAATCGCGTCTAATGCGCTGTATTACTTTGTTTGTTTTTCATCCTTACAGGTTTCCAGTGGGTAAACAATCCAACTCAGAGTTAGCAGCACGGTAAATAATACCCACACGAAGCATGCCGATCGAGGAAATACATCCAGATTAACGAGAGACAACGCTCGGTGTGAATGATTGAATTGTAACGTCATATGCGATGATTTGAAGCACCACTATTTTAAATATACCACTGTAACATCAGAAATGAGTAAAGGTCTTTTATTATTCCAATGATTGTAATATGTATGAAGGTTAAATATATGGATATTTTTCAATCTGACATAGGTGAGTGTGAGTAGTTAGTTTACGTCGCGCTCAGCAATGTTTCAGCTACACTACCCGGGCGATCCGGTTGCAAATCGAACCCAACCACTAGATCTGGTTTAGTCGTCTTTTACAACAAGTATGGGTTCCTAACAACAATAATATACAAAACTACAAACTAGTGTGAGTAGTGTAGTTTACGTCGCGCGCTCAGCAATGTTTCAGCTACAACACTACACTACCCCAGCGATCTGGCTGCAAATCGAACCCAACCACTAGATCTGGTTTAGTCGTCTTTTACAAGTATGGGCTCCTAACAACAATAATATACAAAACTACAAACTAGTGTGAGTAGTGTAGTTTACGTCGCGCGCTCAGCAATGTTTCAGCTACAACACTACACTACCCCAGCGATCTGGCTGCAAATCGAACCCAACCACTAGATCTGGTTTAGTCGTCTTTTACAAGTATGGGTTCCTAAGAACAATAATATACAAAACTACAAACTAGTGTGAGTAGTGTAGTTTACGTCGCGCGCTCAGCAATGTTTCAGCTACAACACTACACTACCCCAGCGATCTGGCTGCAAATCGAACCCAACCACTAGATCTGGTTTAGTCGTCTTTTACAAGTATGGGCTCCTAAGAACAATAATATACAAAACTACAAACTAGTGTGAGTAGTGTAGTTTACGTCGCGCGCTCAGCAATGTTTCAGCTACAACACTACACTACCCCAGCGATCCGGTTGCAAATCGAACCCAACCACTAGATCTGGTTTAGTCGTCTTTTACAACAAGTATGGGTTCCTAACAACAATAATATACAAAACTACAAACTAGTGTGAGTAGTGTAGTTTACGTCGCGCGCTCAGCAATGTTTCAGCTACAACACTACACTACCCCACTAGCGATCCGGTTGCAAATCGAACCCAACCACTAGATCTGGTTTAGTCGTCTTTACAACAAGTATGGGTTCCTAACAACAATAATATACAAAACTACAAACTAGTGTGAGTAGTGTAGTTTACGTCGTGCTCAGCAATGTTTCAGCTACAACACTACACTACCCCAGCGATCTGGCTGCAAATCGAACCCAACCACTAAATCTGGTTTAGTCGTCTTTTACAACAAGTATGGGTTCCTAACAACAATAATATACAAAACTACAAACTAGTGTGAGTAGTGTAGTTTACGTCGCGCGCTCAGCAATGTTTCAGCTACAACACTACACTACCCCAGCGATCTGGCTGCAAATCGAACCCAACCACTAGATCTGGTTTAGTCGTCTTTTACAAGTATGGGTTCCTAAGAACAATAATATACAAAACTACAAACTAGTGTGAGTAGTGTAGTTTACGTCGCGCGCTCAGCAATGTTTCAGCTACAACACTACACTACCCGGGCGATCTGGCTGCAAATCGAACCCAACCACTAGATCTGGTTTAGTCGTCTTTTACAACAAGTATGGGTTCCTAACAACAATAATATACAAAACTACAAACTAGTGTGAGTAGTGTAGTTTACGTCGTGCTCAGCAATGTTTCAGCTACAACACTACACTACCCCAGCGATCTGGCTGCAAATCGAACCCAACCACTAGATCTGGTTTAGTCGTCTTTTACAACAAGTATGGGTTCCTAACAACAATAATATACAAAACTACAAACTAGTGTGAGTAGTGTAGTTTACGTCGCGCGCTCAGCAATGTTTCAGCTACAACACTACACTACCCCAGCGATCTGGCTGCAAATCGAACCCAACCACTAGATCTGGTTTAGTCGCCTTTTACAACAAGTACGGGTTCCTAACAACAATAATATACAAAACTACAAACTGAAATAAACATGAATGAGTAGCTCGGTGACACCTAAAACAAACGAATCTGGACTAGACAATCTAGTCACCAGCACTGTCAATTTGGATGACGTTAGATGATTACATGATCAGGTGTAGCACAAAAAAAAAGTCAAAAATATGTAAGACGTTCAGGGCGCCTCCTGTTTCTAACGGGACGCAGGCGAGGTTGAGGATCGGCATCTGGTTGAATCCTGTTAACTTGTTGTCGTCCTCTTCTTCCTCGCAGTTGTTGTCTCATGTCTCGTTGTTGAGCTCGCTGCACCACGCGAGGTTGATTGCCTGGGGGAGGTTGTTGCTGGGGGAATCGGTCATTGTTGAGGTCGAGGACTGCTAGGAGGATCCTAAATATGATCTGTCTCAGGTTAATGAGACACAGTCCTAACAGGCACAGGATCCCATCTCTCAATAGATCTATTAGGAAAGAACAAAACAGAATATATTACTGGGAGAACATTTCTATTTCCTCCGCCTCGTTAATCATGATCTCATCGAATACGTTACGCGGAGGAGAGCTTGTATCCGTGAAGAGATTGAATCCTCGTCCTCTATTTTCCAGTTCCATAGATCGTCGACGACGTCGTTTGATGTGAATAAGAATACCCAGAACAATTCCTCCCATAACCACTATCATTGTAACGGACACCGTTGACGCAATTGTGATAATCTCCCCTGCTCGAAATATATAATGAATGATAAGTTCGTTATAATATGCATATATTTATTAATTATCAATGTCCTCATAGTCTCTGTCAATTTCGGAACTATTTCCATTCGAATTCACTCCCGATCTTAAAAGCTGACCCATTTCAAAACTATTGGAAAGAGTAATTCGCATATGGAGGTACCGTAACTTTCTACGCAAACCACGGACCATAAAATATAAAATACCGCTTATAAACAATAAGGAAAAGCAAATAACTAAACTTATTCCGAAATTATAAATATTAATCACACCTCTCTTATTAATGTCTATACCTCCTGTTAGAGTCATAGTTGAGTTGTCTTTAACAGTAGTACTTCCAACATTGGTAGTTGTGTGAACATCAACTGCAGCGGTGTTAGTAATAGTCTAAGCAGCAGGGATGTTGTTACTGGAACTAACAACACTAACAACCGTAGCATCAGCATGCGTAGTAGTAGTAGTAGTAGTAGTAGTAGTATCGGTGGTGGTATCGGCGGTCAAAAGCAGGGTGGTTATTGCATTCTTTTTAGTGGTATCTGAAAATAAAAATAGGAACTACGACTGCGCATAAACTGTTAGTGTTATCAGATGACAATAAATGATACAATAAAGAACCTACCACTGTAACTCGGTACACTCGATGAGGTAGTCTTGTCCTTCGGGCGCTCATCTGAAACCATTATGGTGAAGAAAATCTGATGCTGTAGAGAGAGAGAGAGAGAGAGAGAGAGAGAGAGAGAGAGAGAGAGAGAGAGAGAGAGAGAGAGAGAGAGAGAGAGAGAGAGAGAGAGAGAGACATAGAAAAAATAAATACAAAATCAGGCATGTCAGTCGATTTCTTTATTCATCATAAACATATCATATCTATGTTTCAATTAAACATTGACGCAAAGCACACACAGAGAGAGAGAGAGAGAGAGAGAGAGAGAGAGAGAGAGAGAGAGAGAGAGAGAGAGGTGTCATCACAGGCCCTGTGGATTTGGATGGAACTGAGTAGTAGTTTGTTCAAATAAATATAATGGAGGGGTTAATGGAGGTTAATGTTTACTTACCTTCAATGGACACAGAACTCCGTCTCGGTACACTCGCACAAAACTTGGTCGATAAACATTTGTAGTGAGCGAGAGCATTCCTATTAAACATTCCATAAACAATATCAAGTTGCAGGAACATTATCTCTTATCTAAGAAGGTGATACTTACAAAGTGCTTTATCGAGTGTTGTCATCGTTGTTATAGTGGATGCATCAGTCGTCTGCAATACAACATAACCATCGAATCATTTACTAAAATGAATAGATCAATTAACTACGTATAAACAACGATTAATGGACTAATTTAATAGAAATCAGCACAAACATGGTATGACATCAAACAACAAGCAGAAATAAAAACAATAACAACAATGTCATCCTATATACTACCAAATGCTAGATATCATCTCTTAATCAACAACGAAGGTAATTATGTAATCACTAACAATCACATGCGGCGCAATGACCACATCTGGGATTAACAATACTTCCTTTAATACACCAAGTACTCTCTACCTCCGACGAAGGTTAATAATTAATACTCCATATTAAATGAGTTTACTTATTCATACATCATCTCCCGATCAACATGATCACTTTTTTCCAGATATTTTAAGACTCGAACACGCGCGCACAACAGATCTACATCCTCCTCTGTTGTAGAAAATAGTTTACTTGCAGAGAATAACTACTACTACTACTACTACTACTACTACTACTACTACTACTACTACCACTACTGGTGAAACATATAAACCCTTAACCACGCAAAGGACCAAGCTAACCCTATCTATTTCATTTCCATCAAATCATCTGTAAAACATATTAACATAAATAATCACGAGAGAGAGAGAGAGAGAGAGAGAGAGAGAGAGAGAGAGAGAGAGAGAGAGAGAGAGAGAGAGAGAGAGAGAGAGAGAGAGAGAGAGAGAGAGAGAGAGAGAGAGAGAGAGAGAGAGAGAGAGAGAGAGAGAGAGGTGTCATCACAGGCCCTGTGGATTTGGATGGAACTGAGTAGTAGTTTGTTCAAATAAATATAATGGAGGGGTTAATGGAGGTTAATGTTTACTTACCTTCAATGGACACAGAACTCCGTCTCGGTACACTCGCACAAAACGTGGTCGTGTGATCTTCTCACAGTCCACCCGGCTGTTGCTGAGGTCCATCACTCTCAGATTAGGAAACGATTTTCTATCAATGATGAATGGCTCATCCCAGTCATGTCCCGTGACTCGCACGATCTCGGGGTGCGCGACAATGTCGATGACATCCCGACTACCATCACTCTCAGATTAGGAAACGATTTTCTATCAATGATGAATGGCTCATCCCAGTCATGTCCCGTGACTCGCACGATCTCGGGGTGCGCGACAATGTCGATGACATCCCGACTACCCCTTCCAAAACAAACCAGCTCCCCGTCATCCGAATAACACCTTGGTATTCCTATATTTGTTGAACTAACCAAAGTTAGCAACGCTAACACTCCCAACATCTGTAGCATCATTGTAAGTATCGGTCAAATGCTGTGGTCCACCTTTGACCAATGTCGCCCAGCTCTAATCAGCGTTATTATCACGCGCGCTGTTGCTGCTACCCTGCCACACCCCTTCCCTATACTGTTATATCAAATCAGTTGTCTTTCGTATAATATTTAAATAAAGTTGTACAAAATAATAATATGAACGCATTAAAACAATAAAATCAGGTAATATCACAACGAGAAAATCGGTATGAATGCGAAATATAAAGAACTACTTTTTATCGCACTAGTTCGAGCGGACGTATTCACAGTTAAGACAATACTCTCATTACCCATTTAAAAATATAAAGAACTATCACAGAAATATCCATCACTCATCCTCGAACATATCATAAGTTGTATCTTTCTATCATGTCGAAGGATGCGAATAAGGAATTTGCAGATATAAACTTTGATTAAATGTATAAATAATACTCTCAGTGACCTCAATATTAATGGTAATAATAAGAAGGTTGTTTAATATGATAAAACGTAGGTGTATTAATCTAACGAACTATTACTTCTATATTGGAACAGTCACTGAACCTATTCTGTGTGAGGGAATGAATTGATAATAAAATATAATGAGTTGTCTCCCTTACACCATCATCGGATTGTATTGCTCTTCGTCTAATGTTTCGCGCGGCGCGTGACAGATTCCAGAGGCTGGCATGTGTCAATGATAGCAATCTCATCAAATTAGAAACAGTTGTATTCCTCGTAGTGTGGGATCCCTAAAATTGGGGGTCAATGTTCGCCTCTGCTTGACCATGTAACAAACAGGAACTCTTTATTTTTATTTTATTTCCGTGGGTGTCTGAATGTTAATACACAAGTTATATACTAGTCATCACATGAGGCTAAGAGTGGACACATCCCTCTGATTTATACCCGTGGTGAAGGAGGGGAGGCTGACCAGGCCGCAAATATTCACGGCTTTTAACAAGCTCGTGCTCGCGTGGGGGGTATCATCTGTTTAATGAGCGACTGAGTGGGTCATCAGACTCCGACCAAGTGATATACGAATCTAAATGGATAACGCGAGGAATAAGAAAAAATACAAATTTTGATTACATTTTATTTTCACTCTGGTATTTAGTACCACACTCTCTCAAAGAATGCTGCCGCCAGAGTTGTCACTAAAACATCCAAATGGACTCACATAACCCCAATCCTCCAGAGTCTGCATTGGCTGCCGGTTGAAGCAAGAATTCATTTCAAGATCTGCACTCTTGTTTTCCGCTGCAAACACGGCCTAGCTCCTCCATACCTCTCTGAGATGTTGTCAACATATATGCCTGCCCGTTCTCTCCGATCTCAGAATCAACATCTTCTCTCAGTTCCCCAAGTTCGTCTCAAACACTTTGGCCATAGGTCATTCATATTTGCAGCACCAACCCTATGGAACAGTCTTCCTACTCCCATAAAAAATGCTTCATCCCTAGAAGCATTCAAATCGGGACTCAAAACCTTCCTCTTCAAAAAAGTCTACAACATATAACTGCGAAATATTCTCACGGTTATTTTTGGCTAATTGTCATATCTTCCTCTTGAACTCTAGTGACTCTTTTTATATGTAGCGCTTTGAGCATGCTCTGGATGGACTATGGCGCATAAGAAATATCCATTTATTATTATTATTATTAAGAGCACACACACACACATACACACACACACACAGTCACCTCCCTATGCTCTAATATCAAATCAGTTGTCTTTCGTATTACATATTTAATTAAAGTTGTACGAATAATAATACGAACGTATTAGTAGCCTAGATATAAATTAGAATAAATATCACAAAAGGAGAGTTTTTGTTTTTGGTTTTTTTAAACCACACTCACATCGATCCTATAATGAGCTGGGGTGTGTATGTTCGAGTAGCTAACAACAAGTTAGAAAAACGGTATCTCCCTTACACACCATTGTGGAAAAGACGATTGATATGTTTATTCGCAATGCATGATCGACTCCAGGTGCTGCCTCCGAGTCGAGAGAGACTAACGTGTAATACACAAGTTTTACACTAGCGCGCGTTAACAACCCTCTTGAACCCGGTGCGTTACATAAGGACTGTAAAATTATGTACACGAAGGAGGGGAATAAACTATTGATAGACTTTCTTTTAAAATCACCTCTACTAATCAGGGATGTTGTTACTGGAACTAACAATACTAACAACCATAGTAGTAGTAGCAAGCGTAGTAGTAGTAGTAGTAGTAGTAGTAGTAGTAGTAGTAGTAGTAGTAGTAGTAGTAGTAGTAGTAGTAGTAGTAGCGGTGGTGGTGGCGGTGGTCAAAAGTTGGGTGGTTATTGCATTCTTTTTAGTGCTATCTGAAAATAAAATAGGAACTACTGCTAACACTATTACTAACACCGGTGCAGTTGATGTTCACATAATGGTATCTGAAAATAAAATAAGAACTACTGCTAACACTATTACTAACACCAATGAATTACGCTACCTCCATATGCGAATAACTCTTCCCAAAAGTTTTGAAATGTGTTAGGTTTTAAGATCGGGGGTGAATTCGAATGGAAATAGTTCCGAAATTGACAGAGACTGTGAGGGCATTGATAATTGATAAACATATGCATATTATAACGAACTTATCATTCATTATATATTTCCAGCGAGGGAGATTATCACAATTGCGTCAACGCTGTCCGTTACAATGATAGTGGTTATGGGAGGAATGATCCCACGATGCGATGCAACGCCCCTCCTCATTTTAAACAGACGAATACTAATGCATCAAATGAAGATGAGTTGTGAATGGAAATAAAACCTAACTAAGGAGAAATTCTAATGTAAGCGTATAAAACACCACTCTCATCTTCTTAACTACCCGGTATGCATGCCTTGGGGAGGTATCTACTACAATCCGTGAATAGTTTCAATTCTATCGTATCTACAACAGGAGACTTGTGCATCGTTTACGAGTTAACGTTAAGGAGTAATTATCCAAAACATATCCATAGACATCGGGAAAGGTGATTGGAATGTCCATTAAGTGAAGTAGAGTTGAGATATTTTACCAATCGTGTATGTATATACCTCAATCATGAATATTTCCAATTCTATCGTAACTACACCGGGAGTCTTATAAATCATCCCAATTTGACATCAATGGTTAATTAACTAAAACATTCTCTTAGTTCAAGAGGAAAGCTAACCAAACACCGTTAAGTAAATGCGAGATAACATTTTTTCAGAATAGTATATATATGCGCCCATATTTCCACCCAAAGAGACGAATTCGACGCTGATCCTTGTGATACGCTGTCGACAGCCTCACAGCTGTGGAAGACATGATGAGTGAAGAGGCTCAGTTACCCGTGATGATGACGGTCAAGAAGGGAAAGTTCACGCCAGTCATTAACAAAGGTGCGGAGTCTGTGCTACCCACAACACCGGTTAAGAAAGGAAAATCCTCTCCAATCGTTAACAAGGATCGTAAACGAGGCAAACAACAGACTAACAGTAAACTAGCCAAGCGAGTAAAATGGGACCCCAACGACGAGGTCGAGGACAACGAAACGGTTATATTGACTGATTCGGAATCATCATCACGCTTCAGACCAAGATGTGGAGATAGTCTGTGATGAGGAATGCGATGATGACGATGACGACGAAGATACCGACTCCGACAGAACAGAGGAGGATGATTATGCGACTTGTAAAATAAAGAACACAGTCTCCAATTCGATAACAGTGAAATTCGATGAGGCATCTAAATTCATTTTCATAACAAAGAGAACCTCCGACGGAAAAACCAGGAGACTACGCTTCCCGGGCATTATCGTCAAAAAGGTAAGAATACAGAAATACAGATTCTGATACCTTTCAGTATTGACATAGCGAAATAAATCATCCAGAATGTTAATTCAACTCATAAGTAGCAAAAACGTGATTTAAAAAAAAAAATTGCCTCAAACGCGAAATTGGAGTTCAAACGTTTTTTCTAATTTCCCCTCGCGCTGGGGGAAAAAACAAACTGGTTTCAACAGCTCTGCCGCACCCATAGCGCATGGGTAAAAATATTCGTACACAAGAAGTACATCATAGACTCGTTACATAAATAAAAACCACATTGATTGTGATAAGCAAACAAAACAGCACAAATTTAAGACGAGGTATGAGGTGAAGAAAACCTTGCCCATCCTTCTCTCCAAAAGACCTTGTTATCGGGCAGCCTTCGTGAAGCTCTCCAACTTTTGGTATCTTGATGTTCGTTCCTTTGGTGGGAAAAACGGGACGCGCTACGAATTAGAAGGAACGGGATATGTTTCCCGGTCCAAGACTACTTTAAGACAATATCTCACCTACAACTAATCAAGAATGGAAAGAAAAAATAGACAGAAGTCGTCGAGGAAACAATATCAATGCAGTATATGCAAACAATTGGTGGAGGGCTATTATGCTTTTAGTCGGCATTTTGCGCTATGCTCTTGCGCGGAAAGACGTTACTTTCAATGTATAAAATGTAACTCGAAATTTGGTACCAGGAGAAAGTTTATTTATCACATAACCCAATGTATAAAATATAATCAACATAATCAGGACAATCATCAACGAACGATGCTTCATCGCGGACGACGAGGAGGGACGACTACTGATACGGATGTTTCCAGCAGTAAACATCGTCGAAGTATTTATTTATGCGACCTTCGTGGGAAAACATTTTACGGAGTATATAAGGCATTCTATCGTCATAGAACAACGTGTTGTAACACCACCACCAGTGGTATTCATAGAACAACGTGTTATAACACCACCACCGGAGGTATTGTTGAAACAGATGATGAAGTCGGAACTATTCATTTATGCGATCTGTGTTGGATGATGATGTATAATGAAGACAGCGAAGCGTTTCGTCGTCACAGAACATTATGTAGTAACATTACTGATGTTGACGTTGTATCCTACAACTGTCCTGTGTGTTTTAGGGCGTTTCTTACACGGACTAAGTTTAATAAGCACATTAAATCGTGCGGAAAACAAACCTCTGAAATACATTTATGCGATAGATGTGGTAACACATTCGGAAGTCGTCGCACGATTGCTCAACACCTAAGGCAGTGTAAAGAGAATAGTGGTGGGAATAGTGAGCGCAAAGAACCTTGTTTTAGATGTCGTACGTGTCAGAAACCCTTTCCCAACCGTAAATTATTATGGCGACACCAATGACGACAACATCATGGTGGTGGAAACGCATTTTCATCACAAATGTATCATACTGGGTGTACAGGACTAGTTATGTCTTAGGTCATTATCCGAGAGTTGAATTACCGCTATGGTTGAAATCTAAACGAAGCGTTCTGTTCACCAAGAGCAATCAGATCGATTCATTGTGCGCCTTCAGATGTTTGAGCCATCATCTGACGCATCACGTCATAATCAGACAATCTCGCCTGAAAAAAGTCTCAGTCTTGAATTTGTTTAGAACATGGGTGCGAGTAAAAAAGAAAAAAATATCTCTGCATACTTTTACGGGGTTGAAAGTTCCTGATGATGTTCCTTTATTCGAAAAAACGTTTAATGTTCGGGTGAACATATTTCGTCTCTGTAACGAGGGAAACTCGTGTGAATCTGTGTATCTTTCATAAAGGAAAACCGCGAAGGAGAGTTCCACTCTTAACATGAATTGTTATGAGAATCACCTGTCTTACATCACTAATCTTCAAGCTTATACTAAACGGTATAAGTGTCGTTTATGTGATGTGTGTTTTACAACACAAAGCAAGTGTAGGCGTCACGAAAAGTCTAACTGTTGTCAGAGGAGTAAACTTAAGTATCCGGGAGGTTATTTTACTCCCCGGAAAAACATTTTTGAAGAGCTCCAAGAACAATGCAATATTCATGTACCTGAAAAGGATAGATTATACGAATATCACGCCATGTTTGATGGTGAAGCTTTATTACTACAACAAAACCAGCAGGACGGAGGTGAAGATGAACCAAAATCTACAACATGGATGGCACGTCATCACCCTATATCCATCTCGGTTTGTTCCAACGTTCCAGGTTATGAGAATCCCAAATGCATTGTCACATCCGACAAGGAATCCTTACTAGACGAAGCCGTTAACTACCTGTCAGAGATCAGCGATGAGGCACGGAGACTAACGGAGATTAGACTCGAACCTTCTCTACGACAGCTCCAAGAACAGATGGATAAATTACACCATCGTAGAGAAATGAATACAACAGGAACCAAGGCGATGGGAGATTACGATGAGGAAAGGGGAAAAGATCAAGTAGAAAACATCGATGAAGAAGATGATGAGGAAGAAGCAGACATTTCCGAGGCTATGCGCAATCGACTGTCAAAACCTAACGTGTACAATGAGATGATCCGACAACTGGATCAAACGTCTGAGATACACGTTGACTACAACGAGTGGGAGGATATTACGGAGGATGACGTGCAATGCGACGCATCATCTTGGACGGAGATTGACGAATGGTTATACCAAGGGATGGTTTCCTTAACAAGAAAACTGCATCAATACTCTTCTCAACTCCCCGTTTTGGGTTTTAACAGTTCGAAATATGACCTAAACTTATGGAAAAGTAAATTAGCTAGGACGCTTAACCTCGTTGAAGGGAAAAATGGGAATTTCGTCATCAAACGTAACAATCAGTACGTTTGCATCTTTACCGATAAATTTAGAATACTGGATATCTCTCAGTATCTACCTGTTGGAACGAGTTATGATCGATTTCTGAAAACTTTCAAAATTTCACAATCCAAGGGATTCTTCTGTTACGAATATCTTGATAGGGAAACAAAGTTGGGTGAAACCAAACTTCCTCAGGTTGAAGCATTTTGGACCTCAATAAAAAATGCGAACACCCTCGAGGATCCGAATAGAGCGAAATATGATGATTTCATTAAAGACCATGTCAATGACTCGGAGGAAGAGGTGTTGAAATCGTTAAATCTGAAGAGTATTCCACCAACAATCGAGGATAATTATGCATATTTGCAAGACATATGGGCTACCAACGATATGAAGACGCTCAGAGACTTTCTTATCTGGTGCAACAACCTAGACGTCCAACCCGGGGTCGAGGCTATTCATCGATTGAAACAGTTTTATTGGACGGAAACTGGTATTGATATATTCAAAGATGCTGTGTCTGTGCCCAGAATAGCTAGAAAACTGATTTTTCAAACAGCCTTACGCCGAGGTGTGAACTTTTCCCTATTCGGAGAAAGCGACAGTGATCTTTGTGAAACGGTGAAACGGGGCATATGCGGAGGTCCATCCATAATATTTTCTCGTTATCACTGTGAAGGGCAAACTTGTATACGTGGTGAACGGGGTAGGATTTGTCAAAGATGTATAGGATTAGATTGCAATGGATTGTACACTCTCTCAAAAAAGAAACGCAACCCCTGTTTTTTTTGGTAATGTTTATATCAATTTTAACTGGTTATTACATTTGTATTTTTAAAGATATTGCCATGAAATTTGACATGGTGAACCTTAGGTCAGCACGGTATAAGGTAACAGTTAATGCAGGTCAGTATCGAACTCTCAATTTACGCTAGGGGGCGTTGTCTTCAGTATCTCGTTGTAGAGCCACGAGCTCTAATCACAGCAGTGCACCTCCTGGGAACAGAACGAATCAGACGGCGGATGTTTTCCTGGGGATTGCTCTCCACTCTTCCTGGAGTGCTGCGGCCAGTTCAACCAACGTGTGCGGTTGTGGTGTACGATGCACGAACACGACGATCCAGCTGGTCCCACAGATGTTCGATAGGATTGATGTCTGGCGATCTGGAGGGCCACGGCATCACGTTGACGTTTGAATTCTGTAGGAATGCCACTGTTGCACGAGCTGTATGAGGGCGGGCATTGTCATGTTGAAACAACTCCCTCTGTTGGTCGATTATCGGCAGAAGATGTGGCTGTAAGACGTCATCAATGTACCGTTGTGCCGTCAAATTGCCACGAATGATGACCAAGTCTGACCGTTGGTTGTAAGACATGGCTCCCCATACCATGATGCTTCCTCCTCCAAATCTGTCGACCTGTCGAACGCAGTTCGGTGCAAAACGTTCATTTGCTCTTCTATAGACACGTTGTCTACCGTCACGTCGTTGAAGAAGAAAACGAGACTCGTCACTAAACCAGACTCTTCTCCAGTTTCTGAGGGTCCATCTCCTTACGTTAGTACACCACCTGAGACGTTGGCGTCGATGTTGGCATTTCAAGACGGGCCCAACAACTGGTCTTCTTGCACGTAAATTTGCCTCATGTAAACGGTTCCTGATGGTTTGGGCCGATACTCTCCTCAAACCTGGCACCTGTGTTGCAGTGATGGTGGGTGTGGCATGCCGATTACGTAGGTGGCTGAGTCGAATAAAGCGATCCTGAGCCGGTGTGGTGATCCTAGGTCTAACGCTCCTGGGACGATCTTCAATTGCATGGAACTGTGTGTAACGATTCCAAAGTCGTGAGATTGTTGTTTTGTGTACGTTTAGATGACGGGCAACTGTTCCAAAGCTTTCCCCGGCCTCAATGCGACCAATGGCAATATTTCGATTTGCTGTACTCAAACGGGGCATTTTCGAAATTATGAGAGAAAAATTACAAACTACGCATGCTTTTAAAACCCTCTACATGAACTGTGTTTTCAACGATTTGCACGTGCAACAGGCTTTTAGCATTTTGTACATGACAATTTCGCACTTTCTCAAATAACACGGATACAAAGGTCATCATGTGTGAAAATGGTTCCGTTTGGGAGCTTATACTGATCAGATGGGAACGTATTAACAGTATTTTGAAGAAAATTCTAATTTACATTCACCATCTTTATTCTAGAAATGATGCCAGATATTTAGATAGGGGTTGCGTTTCTTTTTTGAGAGAGTGTATTTATATTGTTTGTCATTGGACATGCCTACAGCTTACTTTATACGTTGGTTACCAGAAGACCAAAATTTCGATAGATTTCATCCCAAAAAATCTGAACGCTACACTCGAAGTTATGACTGGTTGGATTGGGAATCTCAAAAAAGAGGAATTACTTTGCTTCATAAAATGAATTCAGGTTACGAAAAAAGAATAGGTCCTTTTCTGGTTGATTGGTTTGATTGGCAGTCCAGAACCTGTTTCGAATTTCTGGGTTGTTATTTTCACGGACATCATTGTTTAAGGAAACAAACAGATGAGTCGTAAAAGTGATATTCCAGGACTTTAGAAAGAGCGAATTACATTAGAAATCTTGGATACGACTTAGTTTGCATGTGGGAGTGTGATTTCAATGTCATGTGTCAAAGTGATGCTCAACTACAAGAGTTCTTATCATGCAAACAGTATCCGTTCCATGGTAAACATTCTAATGAGAGGGTGAGCGGAAATACAATTCTCGAATCCGTGATTGATGGTACTTTCTTCGGAATGGTGGAAGTAGACATTCATGTACCAAATGAACTTTATGAACATTTTGCTGAAATGTCTCCCATATTCGCCACATGTAAGGTACCGTTCAGTAAGATAGGTAATCACATGCAGGAATATGCTCGTCGTGAAAAAATCAACCAACACGATCGAACATTACTCATAGGTGGAATGAAAGCTGAACAATTATTATTGGCCACTCCATTACTGAAATGGTATTTGGAACACGGACTAGTAGTATCCAAGGTCCATCAGGCTGAAGAATACCGAAAAAACAGATGTTTCAAAGACTTCACGGAGAAGGTCACCAAATGTAGGCGTTTGGGTGATGCAGATCCTGATTTCGCTATCATGGGTGAAGTGTTTAAATTGATTGGGATCAGCGCCTATGGATCGATTCTACTGGATAAATCTCGTCACACAAAATGTAATTATGTGCACGGAGAAGATAAGGCATTGTGCGCTATAAACGCTACCAATTTCATGTCTATAAACGAACTAGACGATGAGGATTTTGAAGTGATATCCAGCAAAAGGACTATTTCTATGGATATTCCAATTGTACTGGGATATTATGTTTTGCAATACGCCAAATTGCGAATGTTGGAATTTTATTACGACTTCTTAGATCGTTTCATTGATCGACAAGATTTCGAACTTTAGCAGACAGACACAGATTCTCTGTATTTTGCTATCACGGGAAAACGTTTGCAAGATGTAATCAAACCCGATAGGATGAAAGAGTTTGAACAGATGCTACATGGGTATTGTGATAGGGATAATATTGAAGCAGACAACAAATCACATTTTCTTCCCAGAGAGTGCTGTTTTCAACATGCGCAACATGATAAACGCACACCTGGATTGTTTAAGGTGGAAGCCGAGGGTAGTGAAATGGTCTCACTCAGTTCGAAAACATACGTCCTTCGTCTGAACAAAGATGAACAGAACGTGAAAGTAAGTTCCAAGGGCCTCAGTAAGAAAAATATCAGTGATCCGCTACGGAACTATCGACTGGTCTTAAGAGATCGCAAAACTCGATCGGCAGTCAACACCGGTTTCAGACCCAGAAACAATACTGTGTATACCTATCATCAAAAACGATGGGGTCTCTCATACTTCTACATCAAGCGTCGAGTTTTGTCGAATGGGGTGTCTACACATGTCGCGTTAATAACTCAGATGACACAGCAGCATTGTGTCTTAAGATGTACCTTCGATGGTTTGTTGTTGTTGTGACAGATATTGTATATGGTGAAAGTGTATTATGTGAATATAGCGATCATTATGAATAAATACTACAACTAAAAAACAACAACCATGATGTTTCCTTATTTTATCTTCTTCTTATTCACAGACTACGCATACATATCTTTTCTCTCATAGACATCTACCCAGAGATTGATACGACATATTACAATGCAAAGCTTGATACATATAATATATAAATAACTTTAAGTGACAACACATTAAGCACCTTAATTATGTGTATGTATTCTACAACAAACAGAACCAGTATCGCGAAGTGATAGCATATTATTTACTATTAGAATATACATCCAAGCATCCGACTAAGTCTGGTTTTCACTACACAACATTTTAGGAATATACATACCAGTAATATCGCGAGTAATAACATGGACCGGGGAGAGATAATAATAACATAAGTATTTCTACGAGATACAAACTGACATCGTGATATTATTCTCTTGCTTAGTATTTACCTTAACAAGAGTTGACTATCATACACACGACATTCACGTATAATACATTTTCAATATCGAATCCATGAGAAATTATTATTTTTAGAGATGAAAGTCAATGATTCACGTTCTTGATCCGATTATTTCTTCTCTGTTATTTTCTTCTTTTTTTCCCTTGCAAATATTAACAGGTGCATTTGTGATGATATTCGACTCGTTCGTCTCATCGGTTGATCTTTTCCTTGGGTTGGGTATTCTATCCAGTGTTGCATAGCTGGTTGGTTGTTCTGTGTTATTTTCCTTTCGTCCTTCAACTTTACCCTTTTCTGTAGTAAGACACATGCCTTCACTGTTGACTTTATCATTCTCTCGAATCATTCTTTCGTATTTCGTGCGAGGTATTAGCACAAGTTCTCGAACTCGATTCGGGGATGAGAACCGCTGGGGGTTGTTCATCCTGTTCGTCGGCGTCTTCCTCTTCTCTTCTTCGTGATGATCTAATAATCCGATGATTAGCGGGAGTAAATGCCTGATCTGTAATAACAATCTCTTCGTGGACGTTCTACATACGTTTTTGTCTGCTATTCGACGTAGAAAAGACTTTTTCGCCTCCAGTTGTAGTTTTTGACTGGGAGATATGGGTATGTTGCCTTTTAAAATGTTCAAACATATCTCAGCTAGGGTATCTGTCTGTTCATTGGTCATGCTCTGCAGTACCGCTCTTCGCTGGCTGTCTGAGGTTGTATCTCTGATAAACTCTAAGAACGTTCCATTGTCGGGTAATGAAGGTCGATGGAGTTCTTCCTGGTTTCTCATTCTGGTGAATATATGGTTAAAACTTCTCCCGGAAATATGTGTGTCCTGAACTGAAATTGTGGATCTCCTCTTGGGGAGAGATCTATCATCAGATAGCCAAAAGGATAATTGTTGGTGGATTTTTCATACACATCGAGAAAAAAACTTCCACTTCGCGGTAATATCTGTCGTCCTAAGATGGCTACTTGAGATCGATCCCTTCGATTCTTAAGCAACACAATATAATGCGAATTGAGAGATATGGTTCTCGCGTACTTTCCATTTGAAGTAGACGGGAATAGTGTCTGACTGAGAAGGCATACTGATATATTTAAGTGGTGACTAGTCGTTGTGAACAGTTTGCACATGATAGGATCACGTGATACCTCTTCAATCAGATCATCGATGACAATCAGTTTGTGATGTTTGGCGGCATTATCGCTTTCTCCCCATTCCAAAATAGTTTCCTCATTCGGTAACCCCTTATGAAATCCGATTATGGAACCTTTCTTCCTCAACATCACATCATAAAGACCCTGCCACAAAGAGTAACACACCATGATTTTTGTAACATTCTGATCAAACACGACGTTATCGTGATCGATTAATCTCTCGGTGAACCACGTTTTACCGGATTGTGTCGAACCACTTATGAACATGGTAGATGGAGCTAGAATTTGAAGTACCACATCTTCTTCTTCTTCCTCCTGGCTTTTGTCGTTGTTGGCTTCAACGCATTCACTTTGCGAGTCATCCATACTTCGATTCATCGTAGCTAGCTACTGAGACATATCGGGTATCTCCTATGTATATATCGCCACACGTAACCATCATTCTGTTCGTAATTCATCATGGAAAATGAACTGACGATATCGACCATAGGGAATCCTCTCAAACGAAGCATAATATCCACACGTATAGCTGTCTAGTCCTTGAAGACGTCTTGGATTTGAACCAATTACCTTCTTCTTGCTCGCAATAGCTGCGATAAATCTGCCCACTTCTTCGAGTTGTCGAGTGATGGACATCTCGCTCAAACTGTCGAATAACTCGACGTTATTGTTTGAAAAATAGATAGCAAACCAATGTTGACCAGGTGATGACCTATCATCTGTATTAACGATGATGGCGCATGGTGATCGGTTGCGCATTTTGGTGACTAGTCCTTTGGATAATTCATTTTTAGCGTAAATACCGAGTACGCGAGCGCGCAACACGGGGTCGCATTCAATAATACATTCCATCTGTCTAGTATTCATCCTTGTTCTGCCCCCACTTTTACAAAATAATATTTCTGGATTTGTCAATCTGAAATCCGTCGCCGAACTCTGCTTACACGATGCATGTGACTGTTTCTGTCAAGGCCGTTCCAAACTGTGCTTCAAGTCGGATGGAACCTTGCTTGCGTAAAGTTAGGTACGAATGTGCATTCGCACGTCCAAACGTCGGTTCTATAGGAAAAACGTATAAGCCGTAGCCTCCGCAGAAGTCTCCCCTTTCGAGATATATGCTGCTTAGTCCATCGACCTCACCTTCATTCGCAAACCAGGTTCCGTTGTAGCGAAATAAGTTGACAAATGCTGGAATGATATTTTGACCTTGTGTCTTGTTGAAATTTAATTTCATTGGTCCAGTTTCACCTATGCTTTTACCATCGCAGTATAGAGCTATTTCAGACAAACCAAAGTTTGCGAAGTTATAAGGGTTTTTTAGACAGATCACCCGCAACTGCTTTTGATGACACGAACCCGATGACCACTTTATTGGGACGAGCACCTTGAAAAATATTGTCATATGTAAACGCTACCTGACCTGCTGGTATGGACATCATTTTCACTTCGGTTCGCTTGTAGGGATATTTCGCTGGCGTGGTTGATAGAGCTGTGTTGTGACCCCATATGACCCCCGGATTCACTTGAACCTTCATCACCTTCAAGACAATGTCTTCTATATTTATGGCATATTCCTGATCATGTTTCGACGCCATGAGTGCGAAATTAAACCTTGAGCGATAAAGTTTAACTTGTACGTCGACTTGATTCAGAATGTAACGATTGATGTGAAACAAATCGTGCATTAGACATCCAGCCATGTCAAAGCATTTACTGGATGATGTGAGTTTAGTTCTCTCGTACAACCCCTTGTTGTTTCCGTTCGGATTATTGGCGTCCATCGAACCGTTTGTATCCCTCACGTACAGTTGAGTAGTTAATTTGGATTTAGCATCCACCTCGTTCGTGTTCAGCAAGGTTTGTATGATTGCTTTGTAGGGATAGTGATTATTGGTGGAA
Organism: Haliotis rubra; assembly: GCF_003918875.1. Classification (NCBI taxonomy): domain Eukaryota; kingdom Metazoa; phylum Mollusca; class Gastropoda; order Lepetellida; family Haliotidae; genus Haliotis; species Haliotis rubra. The sequence continues at coordinate 46,245 of NW_025765169.1, read as the reverse complement.
GTAATTAACCGCCCCTGAAGCCACACATCTACTTGACTGAAAACTGAATGCAGGAACAAATTAACGGGTCCGCATTCTTCACTTGCGTCCAGATGTGTTCCGTCTCCTTTGGTTATTCTATATTTCATATATACCATTGTTCTTCTCATATCTATGTATTCTAATCCATTTTGACCGCTGATGTGAAATTCTATAGGCGTATTCCCAGTAAGAGGAGATATAGGACGACAGTCTTGCATGTAGGTCCTTTCTACTCCAGTTTGTGTTGGTGGTAAAGTGAATAAGTCCAATTCCGAGGGTTGAGTTTCGCTAAAGAATTTGGAATCGCTGACAAATGTAGACATGCTTGTTCTTGTTATCCGAATATATCTCCAAACAATCTTCTTTTCGTTTTATATGACTTCACTCTTTTGTTACTACTCCTCTTCTTCTTACCTCGATGTTTAACGTTCTTCTTCTTCTTCTTCGTGTTCCTCTGCGTTCTTGCTCTGTGCGAAGTTGATCTCGCACTACCACCTTTCTGGCTACGTCGTTGTTTTTAACCCGCATTCCTTTGTCTATAGCGATGTGAGAAACTGTTTCGGATTCCGTTCAATTTTGGCTTTCGCTTGATCTACTGCTTGTTCACTGGGTGTTACCAATTTTATATCCTTCAAACCCGAATCAGATCCATGGTTGTTGCATTGTCACGTGATGATAGAGATATCATTGTCGGCATATTCCGAAGGTGGATATACTCATCCTACTACCATAAGATTCATTATTCGTGTAGATAGTCGTTTTACCTTGAGCGAGTTTGGCATAGTACTTGCGCCATACGGATGGGTTTGGAACATACAGACTATCCTCGTCCTCTTGCGGTGTATGTCTGATCATATTTAAACAATAAATGGATATCGTCGTAGTTGTAGGGAGTCAAAGAAGACACTTCTGATAAGAATGTAGCTGGTTTACCTGAACTGTCTGTTATGTAGATATCAAATTGTTGAATGGTGTCATTGACCAATCTTAGTGCGATGTCGTAAGGTTCCGAAATTAGTACTTTCCAGGTGGAATTAGACGTTGGTGAGAGTCGTCGAAGAAGTGGTTGGCGATTACCACCCACTATAATGGGTTCGCAAATGGAACAATATAAACTCTGTCAAAAGAAACGCAACCCCTGTATTTTAGAGATTTTTGATCTGAAGTTTTAGGACGACACGGCATTTTTATTATTTAAGACAGAAGTCTGAAATTTGGCAGAATAATAACCCAGATGGGCATGTTTAAAATTGTCATTTCAAAGTCATCTCACAGACACCAGTTTGTCACCAGGGGGCGTCTTTCTCAGTATCTCGTATGAGCACCACGCGCTGCAATCACTGCACGGCATCTCCTTGGACAAGAACGGATAAGACGCAGGGATTCTTTCCTGGGGAATGGCTCTCCACTCCTCCTGCAGTGCAACGGCGAGCTGTTGCAGCATCTGTGGCGGTGGCTGACGTTGACGTACGCGTCGATCCAGAGTATCCTACAGGTGTTCAATAGGGTTGAGGTCTGGTGATTTAGAGGGTCATGGCAAGACATTGACGTTGGAATTCTGCAGAAAGTTCATTGTTGCACGTGCAGTATGAGGCCGGGCGTTGTCCCGTTGAAAAATCTGTGTCTGTTGGTCAATAATCGGGAGAAGGTGAAGCTCTAACGTGGTTGATGTAACGTTGGGCTGTCAGGTTCCCTGGAACGATCACCAAGTCTGATTTCTGGTTGTATGAGATGGTTCCCCAAACCATGACGCTTTCTCCGCCAAATCTGTCCACCTGTCGGACGCAGATGGGCGCAAAACGTTTATGACGTCTCCTATACAGACGCTGTCTTCCGTCGTGACGTTGCAAAAGAAAACGTGATTCATCAGAAAACCAGATTCGCCTCCAGTTTTGTAAAGTCCGTATCCTTACGTTGTTGCACCACCTGAGTCGTCGGCGCGTCGATGTAGGGGGCGTAGTACAGGTCCAACAACTGGTCTACAGGCACGTAAACCCGCTTCTTTCAGACGGTTCCTAATCGTTTGAGCTGACACTCTCCTCAAACCTGGTATTTGTGTGGCAGTCACGGTTGGTAGGGCATGCCGATTACGCAGGTGATGGACCCGGATGTACCGATCTTGACGGGGGGTCGTGATTCTTGGCCTTCCACTTCTCGGGCGATCGTTGGTCAAATTGAAGTTGTTGTAGCGGCTCCAAAGTCGGGATATCGTTGTTTTGTGAACATTTAGGTGCCGTGCAACAGTTCCAAAACTTTCTCCGGCTTGAACACGACCAATGGCGATATTTCGGTCGGCAGCACTCAATCGTGGCATTTTTAACACAGCTTTTCGGCGACAAATGAATGAATATAATACGGAAGCACATGGGCTTTTATACACCCCTACATTAACTGCCATTTTCATGATTTGCATGTGTTTTTTTGTGCGAAGTCACCATGAGGGTCATTTCATGCGTTGTGACGGAATAAGCAATAAAATACACTTATGCGTACAAATGCAGTTGTTTGGATGGTAATCTTCATTAATTACGTGTATCATTTCAATACATTCGAATAAAATTTAGTTTGAAAGCAATAACTTCATTCAAACGGAATTTTCATATCTGAGGACAGGGGTTGCGTTTCTTTTGACAGAGTTTATATATAAGAGTTCTTCAGCTACTCGTTTTTCTTCTTCCGATTCGTTAGAGTATTTGCGTAGAATTCTCTCAAGGAAATTATCCACTGTCCTTCTAGGTGTAATGGTTGTTTGAGGTATACTGAAAACTGGTAAGGTTTATTTCCAGGAAAATAGTCCATATTATCATCACTGTTAAGAAAAATCCATTCCATGATCAGTTAACTGTTTGATCGGTTAGTTGATTCTCTTCGTTCCAAGAATTGAATTTCTTGGGAAACCCGAACCATTTCACGTACACTTGTTTTATGTTCTTGTTGTTCTGATCGCGTTTCGTTCTCTTCTTCAGAATCCTTTCTATGCGCCACTGAGCTTCATTCGGATTTTTGTGATACTTCTGTAGTTCCTTCTCGTAAAATGTTCCATCTACTGGATCCGATTTTAAATCCTCTAACCAGTAGATAGCGAGTCCCTCTCTGATGCGACGTTTCCTTATTCGAAAAATTTCCTCAGACCATTTCTGTTCATATTCCTTCTCAAACGTTCTCTTACTCAGGGAAACTCGAACAAAATCACCAACTTTAAATTTAAACCTTCTTTTATAATGCACTGTTGTCCTTGTGTTAGTTTTGTATTGGTCATCGTGTTTGATGACGTTGATGTTAGTTCTTTCTATTTCGGGCGAATAGGTTTGCAACCACATCTCGGCTTCGTTTTTCGGAGTGATATCCGCAGGACTCGCACCTTTCAATCCGTTATGCGGACGATGGTTGTAGTTGAAAATGAGGTCGGGTAACACATCAACATATCTGTAAGTGTTTTTGAATGTAAAATATCTGAATATTAATGTCCTGAGTGTGCGAATAAATCTTTCCGCATAGTTGGCCTTGACATCGGAATTGTGCGTTACGAAGTGTTTTACATGGAATTTCTCAAATACCTTTTTCATTTGTTTGTTCTGAAATTCTGATCCTTTATCAGTCCTAAAAAGGAATGGTGGTTTTCTTATAGAAGTGAGCAGCTTATCGGTCGCATTTGCAATGGTTTTAGCTGATTTATCTTTCACTGTGCTAAACCACACATATCTGGAGAAACAATCTATCAGAAGAAGGATGTATTTTATTCCATCATTGTATTCTGATAGATTTGAGACATCGCAAAGATCGGCGTCTACCTGAATATTCATTCCACCAACTATAACTCTGTTCCTTTTAAATTGTCTGGGTGGTGTTCTGTGAAGGTTATAGGCATCTTGTTTCTGTAACCATTTACTCACTTGGTATGGTTTCACATTGGGATGATTATTTCTCAAACTTTTGAAGAATTTCTGTGATCCCGCGAATGCTCCTGGATTCCTTGGATTAAAGTAAGATCGTTGAAACACTTCCTCTGTTGACATTCTCATAAGTTATAATATTCGGTTTCCCTCGTGTGTGAAATACGTTTGACCACTCCGAGTATCCACTGGTCTGTTTTCAGTCTCGTGTCCCTATAATCTTGACAGTGGTACTTCAATGAATACAAGGGGGAAACATTTCGTAAGAATGGTGTTTGAGAAATGTACGTATTCCACAATCGGGTGACTTCGTATTCATCAATTGTTGATAATGCTTCCCTAACGCAATGCAATAATTCTTCATCAGTCTTAATCTCCTTTTTGTGCACACTCTTCCATATTGTTACTATATATGCACGAGTTAGTAGCTTTTCGAAACATGTATTGATAATTGATGTCTCGATTTCGTCTACAACCATCACATCCATTATGTTCAATATTCAGACTTCCTGAATATATAGACGATTGGTATACGAACCCGTAGACAGCTATGATTTGGTTGGAATGTACTGCGGTGATCAAGATGTGGTTATTTCGAATGGGAATCCGTTGATGAATAAATAACGTCTTCTTCTGCGAAATGTTATGGTAATTTATATGAGGACTCCTGCTTAACAACAGTAGTGGATTGCTATGACAAGCATCATTCACCTTAACAATGCGTTGACGTCAGCGCTAAAAAAAACCTTTGTTGTTGTTTTATATCACTCGATGTTGCGAGGCAATTATATACAAGATGAGAGTGGTGTTTACCTTTTGGGCGTATGTTTATCTGGTTCGTGTATACCCTTAGAGATTGCGAGCAGGGTTAGCAGTTTGGGGCTGCGGAGCTGGCTATTGGTTTAACATAGGGCGCTTTTCCGGGAAACAGACCACACTATACTACTAACCACCCTGAAAAGTGATCTCATGGACGTTCCAAACTTGTGGAGGATACATCGGCTTGATGCGGCGGAAACGCAGTAACGACTGTCCAGGATGGCGAATCTGGCGGTAGGTGCTTGTGACGTACGTCTTGTCCAAGTAGTCAACCAGTGGCTCAAGGTCCTCTGAGACAGTGTCTTTTAGGTAGGCCATTCCATCCTCGGTTGGAATCTTGTTTGTTGTCATATATCAGACACGGATGCCCAGTCACCTAAATTGAAAAGGATTAAAATAAAAATTTAAATTTTATAAATTGAAAATGAGATTTAAGATGAGGAGGATTTAATTTTACATACATTATGATATACAATATAAAAAGTATAAGTCACCTTCAATTTTCAAGTCTGCAAGTGTTGTAGGATTAGCAGGAAACTGCTTGGCTCTGTGACGTCGGAGATCACGTTTGACGGAATCAGTTTCACCTAAAGCTTCTCTAACTTCTACTGGATGGGAAGTAGCGGAGTCTAGAAGAACCTGGTTTGGTGTCTCTCGGGATGTACAGGCCTTCTGTTTCATCTCTGACCGCAACTTGAGGGCTGCGGTAGCGCTGGGGTCTGGGGTGTGGCAGTGGTCGGTTGTCCGTACTTCATTCTTCACTTCCATGTCTGTGGTCACTGAACCCTTGCAAGACAGCGCTTTCCGTTGGGAACACTCCCACCTAATTGTAGACTTGCTCTCTTTCTTCTTTATGTATGAATAACCCTGATATAGCAACTTCGAACCACCCTTGTTGTTCCGTATCACTTCCATGATGTATGGTGAAGTTGCAATTTTGACACAAACTATATATATATTATTGAAGCCTTTATCTTAAGTAGATGATCTCAAACTCATTTAAAATAAACAAGATGATCTCAAACTCATTAAAAAGTATGTTATATCAAAACATGAGTATATAGGGCTCCAATCAGGCTTGCAAAAACATCTTAATTCTTTAAGGGGATTACGTACTGATCAAAGTGTGATACAGGAAAGTAGTGATCAAAATGTGACAAATGGAGAAACCTTTAATGTTTGAAACAACATCTAGGAACAACAGCTAATTAGGAAAACGTAAATGCTATCAAAACAATGCTTGCAATGCGTGAGAAAAACAACTTGATCAAAGATCAGGACACACTAAAACTTTTAACAATAGCAATTTGAGAAGGGTGGATTTTGTCCATTTTTTTGTTGAGAAGAGGTGGATTTTGTCCGGGCTGGCAATTTTGGGATGGATTTTGTCCGGTCACCATTTGTCAGGTGGTTAGGGAAAATTTTCTTCCACGAAGGTGTCAGGTGGGATTTCATAATATTTAAGTAGCTGTCATTTCTGATAGGAAAAGATATTTTGTATGTGGGTTTCAGATGGAATATAAGTGTATTCTGGTAGCTGTCAGGTTGGATAAGAGTGAGTGAGTTATTATTTAACGTCACATCGGCGATACTTCAGCCATATCGTGACGAGAACACTTGACATTGAAATAAAATATATACATAGATGGTTTGATAAGAAAGGATATCTTGCAGGTAGGGACGGTAGGGGTATGCACCTGGCTTCAGTTTGGACGAGTGACAATGTTTGACAGGTAGGTGTCAGTTGGGACTTGAGAAGATCTCTGGTAGGTAGACTGAAGGGCGTCGATTTTGCTTAGGTAGAATCAGGGTCGTAATGCTTTCGTCAGAATCCATTGATACCACCTGTATTCTGAAGTGGGAAAAGAAATTGCCTCACTTTTTACTGTGGTCAGATAGTTGTAATTATACTACCAACATAAAACAAGAACCATCGGAAAATCAGAAATCCATCTCCACCCGCCTAACACGTTTGAACGGTCGATGTTTAAATTTGCCTTCCTAATGTTTCATCAAGGTAGATATAAGTGTCGTCTACAGCAATGTAAGTATCCTCAACGTAGATGTAAGTGTCGTCTACAGTAATGTAAGCATCATCAGCGTAGAGGTAAGTCACGTCTACAGTAATGTAAGTATCCTCAACGTAGATGTAAGTGTCGTCTACCGCAATGTAAGCATCCTCAAAGTAGATATAAGTGTCGTCTACAGTAATGTAAGTATAATCAACGTAGATGTAAGTGACGTCTACAGTAATGTTGCATCAACGTAGATATAATTGTCGTCTACAGTAATGTAAGTATCATCAACGTAGATATAAGTGTCGTCTACAGTAATGTAAGTATCATCAACGTAGATATAAGTGTCGTCTACAGTAATGTAAGTATCATCAACGTAGATATAGGTGTCGTCTACAGTAATGTTGCATCAACGTAGATATAATTGTCGTCTACAGTAATGTAAGTATCATCAACGTAGATATAAGTGTCGTCTACAGTAATGTTTCATCAACGTAGATATAAGTGTCGTCCATAGTAACGTAAGTATCATCAACGTAGATATAAAGGTCGTCCATAGTAACGTAAGTATCATCAACGTAGATATAAAGATCGTCCATAGTAACGTAAGTATCATCAACGTAGATATAAAGATCGTCCATAGTAACGTAAGTATCATCGACGTAGATATAAAGGTCGTCCATAGTAACGTAAGTATCATCAACGTAGATAAAGGTCGTCCATAGTAACGTAAGTATCATCAACGTAGATATAAAGGACGTCCATAGTAACGTAAGTATCATCAACGTAGATATAACGGTCGTCTATAGTAACGTAAGTATCATCGACGTAGATATATAGGTCGTCCATAGTAACGTAAGTATCATCGACGTAGATATAAAGGTCGTCCATAGTAACGTAAGTATCATCAACGTAGATATAAAGGTCGTCCATAGTAACGTAAGCATCATCAACGTTGATATAAAGGTCGTCCATTGTAACGTAAGTATCCTCAACGTAGATATAAGTGTCGTCTACAACAATGTAAGTATCCTCAACGTAGATAAGTCACGTCTACAGTAATGTAAGTGTCCTCAACGTAAATTTAAGTGTCGTCTACAGCAATGTAAGCGTCATCAACGTAGATGTAAGTGTCGTCTACAGTAATGTATCATCAACGTAAATATACGGTTTGTCTAAAATAATTTAAGCATCCTCAAAGTAGATATAAGTGTCGTCCATAGTAATGTAAGTATCATCAACGTACACGTAAGTGTTGTCTTCACTAAATTAAGTTTCATCATCGTAGATATAAGTGCCGTCTACAGTAATGTACCATCAACGTAGATCTAAGTGTCGACTTCAGTAATGTATCATCAACGTAGATATACGTGTCGTCTACAGTAATGTAAGTATAATCAACGTAGATATAAGTCTCGTCTACAGTAATGTATCATCATCGTAGATATAAGTGTCGTCTACAGTAATGTATCATCAACATAGATATAAGTGTCGTCTACAGTAATGTATCATCAACGTAGATATAAGTGTCGTCTACAGTAATGCATCATCAACGTAGATATAAGTGTCGTCTACAGTAATGTATCATCAACGTAGATATAAGTGTCGTCTACAGTAATGCATCATCAACGTAGATATAAGTGTCGTCTACAGTAATGTATCATCAACGTAGATATATGTGTCGTCTACAGTAATGTATCATCAACGTAGATATATGTGTCGTCTACAGTAATGTATCATCAACACAGATATATGTGTCGTCTACAGTAATGTATCATCACCGTAAATCTAAGTGTCGTCTACGGTAATGTATCATCAACGTAGATATAAGTGTAGTCTACAGTAATGTATCATCAACGTAGATATAAGTGTCGTCTACAGTAATGTATCATCAACGTAGATATAAGTGTCGTCTACAGTAATGCATCATCAACGTAGATATAAGTGTCGTCTACAGTAATGTATCATCAACGTAGATATATGTGTCGTCTACAGTAATGTATCATCAACGTAGATATATGTGTCGTCTACAGTAATGTATCATCAACACAGATATATGTGTCGTCTACAGTAATGTATCATCACCGTAAATCTAAGTGTCGTCTACAGTAATGTATCATCAACGTAGATATAAGTGTAGTCTACAGTAATGTATCATCAACGTAGATATATGTGTCGTCTACAGTAATGTAAGCATCATTAACCTACATATACGTGTCGTCCATAGTAATATAAGTATCATCAACGTACATGTAAGTGTTGTCTACACTTAATTAAGTATCATCATCGTAGCTATAAGTGTCGTCTACAGTAATGTATCATCAACGTAGATATAAGTGTCGTCTGCACTAATGTAAGTATCACCAACCTAGATAATAAATATATGTTACACTGGTTAATAAACACAAAAAGTGCATACTAGTATATCTCTTTCCTACCTTGCAGGACCAGACAAGTATAATTCTCGTCCATGGATGGCTGGAGCGTCACACGCTACCCCTTTCTCTGTCTGCAGTGATGTTGTTTTTGTGGTGTTCATGTTGTAGATAGACCACACATCTCCCTCACAGGTGTACACTTTACTGCCTGGGGTCAGTATTCAGAGCTTGTCACTCACAAATTAAGTTACACATTTCATTTTTTTGCATAGAAAACCCGAATTTTTATTTAGTTTCAGTCATATTTGTTTCATTGAATGTTAAAAATACATATTTTGAAAAGACGATGTGGTGTAAAGAAATAGCATTGGTTAATGACTCTTTGGGGACTTTGTTTTGTGTATATCCCTGTAATCTACACTCGTGGTAAATGGTATCTAATGAGGTATCACCTCCGAAGTCAGGTACAGACGGGTTCTGCACGGAGAGCGGAAGTCACGTCATACCGAAAGAGAAAACGCTAACAGAAAGTCGACATTAGCAAATCAGAAAGCACTTTACTCAAGCTTTGCAGCAGTAGTTGCTGTCTCTAATTACCGAGTAAGTTTATTTGATGTATGAAGTATCGACTGAAACCTTTTAAAATGTGTACGCGAAATTAAAAAAAAATATAATAGATGGGTGAGTTTGTATGGCAATACGTCCCGCGGGCTATGGGAACCGCTTCCATTTCAAATGTCTAGCCACTGGAAGCAAAAGACGTCTCATGTTAACCTTTTCAACGTTTTCATTTAGAAAACATCGGACCTTCACTTTCGCAACCTCGTATAAAGCGGCACTCTAATTCGTCGGACCTGTGATCGGATGACCTTATGTGTTTGTGTAGCGGTAGAAAGAACTCACAGCTGATAGAAAAGACAATTTCACTTGTGCATCTGCTTGACACAGTCTAAACTGACGAAAAGAATTTCTTTAAGTCAGAACTTGTCTGCAAGTGTTGCAACCTACATACTACCAATTTAGGGGACACATCTGTCTCGTTTACTATTTTGTTAATAGCTCTAAGGTCGATTGTAAATGACATTGCCCACCCAAAGGAATATGGACATCTGAGGACTGTTTGCCGCATATACACAATAATCCTGTCTCCTACACACTTGCCCTTCAACCGGACATCAGTTCGTTTGGGTGATGTTAACTTCCGGTAAAATAAAGTGTAGTGGAATGATTATATGGTTACTGTACAACTCGACGTGTCGAAGTCCTTTGGCGACATATCGCCAATTCGAAGCAATGAAATCGCAAAGTAGAAGTAGGCAAAATCCATGTCTCTTTTGAAACCAATTTCAGCAATTCCTCCATGAAAACCAAGGGCTCGTGAAAACCTACTGCACACTGAAAATTGTTTAAAATGAATTTCATATTAATTGAGAAGAGGTGACTGATATTTCTTTATTATGTGCACCCACCTTTGGCGTCCACAACGAACGTCTTCATCGTCTTTACAGATGTCGTATTAATAACTATTCCCGGTGTTCCATTGTAACTGAGAGCATTTATCACTTGTCTCGATCTCCAGGTGTAATAAACCTTTCTGAAATATATGCATGCCAATGTTCAATAGGGAATATTAAATAGTAACTGGTTGTTTCGTGTTGGAGGAATTGAGTGAGCGCTGCTTTCAACAGCACTTCAGTTACACACTCTTCAAAAAAAGAAACGCATAGGCGTTTTCAGCAGTTCATTTCATTATATTAGGACAGCAATAGTCATTGACATAGACAGTTCCTAGGTTTGAATCCCGTTAATCATGTCATGGTTGATGTGTATTGAGCACATACGCATTCCAAAATGTGCAATTGGGTGTTTGGAAGCAGTGGAGTCCTAGTTTGCCGTGGCAAGACACTTCAACGTTCACCACAGCACCATATCTCGATTATGACCCGCTTCAATTCAATTCTATCCAAGATCATCCCAAAAGTGGAAGACCAAGAGTGACCACTCCTGCTCAGGACCGATTCATCCAAGTGCTTCCAAGTGCTTCGAAGAATTTCTGACCAAACCATCAGAAATCGTCTGAGAGAATTGAGAATTCGAGCATATCGACCAAAAGTTGCACCTGTCCTGACACGACTACACAGACAACGACGTGGCCAATTGTGCAACATGGTATAGACATGGAACCTGGGAAACGCATGGAATGCGTTTGGTTCAGCGATGAATCGCGTTTCCTCCTAAAAATCAAAGACGTGATGGGAGACACGAACGAGTGAGTTGACATTTAACGTGACGTCAGCAGTGTTAATGCAGCTATATATTGACGAGTGACCTATAGTGAGTGAGTGAGCTAAAATGTAACGTCAGGTCGGCAGTAATATTTCAGCCATATATTGACGAGTGACCTATAGTGAGTGAGTGAGCTAAAATGTAACGTGACGTCAGCAGTAATATTTCAGCCATATATTGACGAGTGACCTATAGTGAGTGAGTAAGCTAAAATGTAACGTCAGGTCGGCAGTAATATTTCAGCCATATATTGACAAGTGACCTATAGTGAGTGAGTGAGCTAAAATGTAACGTGACGTCAGCAGTAATATTTCAGCCATATATTGACGAGTGACCTATAGTGAGTGAGTGAGCTAAAATGTAACGTGACGTCGGCAGTAATATTTCAGCCATATATTGACTAGTGACCTATAGTGAGTGAGTAAGCTAAAATGTAACGTGACGTCAGCAGTAATATTTCAGCCATATATTGACGAGTGACCTATAGTGAGTGAGCTGACATTTAACGTGACGTCGGCAGTAATATTTCAGCCATATAGTGTCCATAGTGTCTATGAAAAGATAAGAGTGAACTGTTGCAAAGAGACAGAACTGATGATGCTATACATAAAAATGCAATAAGTAGTGGATAAAAAGCTCACCTGTTATACATGTCAGGCTGGAGACGATCGCTTAAGCTAAGTCGTTTTGCAAAATGTTGTAAACGCTTTGGTGCCCAGTTGATTATATGGTACACATGCAGATCTTCTCTGGACATGATGAACATAATGTCGGTGTGGTTGTCGATGGCAAATGTAATCACTTTCACTAAAAGGAATAATATCAATCATTACATGTGTGATATTTAGAGAATAACCAACGAGGTACGAGTGATTACGGGAAATATGCCCGAGTTGAAATAATGTTCACAGTGCCGAGCCTTGGCGAGGCACTGAACATTATTTTAACGAGGGCATATTTCCCGTAATCACTCGTACCTCGTTGGTTATTCTATTTATTACCCATAATGTAATTTAAAAGGAAGAACCACGAAATAAAAACCACCCGGAGACAGGACTTGTGACCTTAAACAGCTGATTCGTATTCATGCGCGTATTAAACCTAACTTCTCCAGCGGTAATAACATAACTACGCTATGGAAATAGTACATCATAAAATCGCTTTAAAATACAACAAAATTATATCATTGAACTTAATAAGAGCTAAACATTTATTCGATCAAGTCAGTGCGACGGAACATCGTTCATTCATGACTGACGTGTTTTCTAGCGACGGGTGACGGTGTAGTGTTGAAACACACTCTGGCAAAAACCTGTCAATTTTTGGGAAAGTCAACGGTTAAAAGTTGTGAAATCTAAAAGACAACCATCCCACGAATACATCTAGAAAAAGTTTTCTGTCAGGAAACTCAACAAGTTTGTAGATTAAACAACATTTTGTTTTGTGGAAGGCGTGTTAAACTCTCGTCTTAGTAGAGTACAGCAGTTCCAAGAAGGATAACTCTAGTCGGAATCCGAGTCTATGAAATGTGTCAATCTCTGCATCGGCTACTGGGACCAACCTCTCAGATTGATTAGGAATGCATGGATATAAAAAGTCATCTTGAAGAAGAACATTTAGCACTGATTCCGGTAAGAAACTAGCTGTTTTCTGGTTCGATGGCATGAACGCCGTGTCCGACTTACTTGTCACACCTTCAGATAACATCTTTAGTCGGTATCTTGCTGTTTCTATTTCCCCGAATTCAGTTTCAACAACAAAAAGGTTTTGGGAATTCAAGGGCTGTAAAATTCTTATCACTCTTCCTATTTGGTCACGGTCAACTTTAACTAGGTAAGTGACCTTGATCGGGGTTAGCCTAACGGCGGCCATGTTTGTTTACAAACAATGCAAACGATTGTTTGGTGAATTTTAAAGATTATATAATTTAAAAAGACTACTATTTATAACGCAGTTTTATTCCAAAATAATAACGTCTAATAAAAAGAATATTCATATTCTTTAACCTTAATGTTTTCTTTTTTAGATCTCGGAATGTGTGATTACATTACTTAATGTCAATTTATCAATGAATCGATGAAACTTTATGAATGAACGTAGTGTGTGAAAGTAGTTCCGGCATCCAATGAAAATGTACAAATATACGATCAACTAATCAACGTCGAGAATCACTAAATTGCACATTGTGCAAATATCAAAAAGATATTACACGGGATCTCCTCACCCGTATGGGTAATAATTGGGATTACTCTTTCTCACTCTCATATGCTGTGTCACTGAGATTGCTGTCTTGATGTGCCTCACAATGAGAGTGGTTTCGTATCCAAATGGGTCTCAACCCACAAAGAAACTAAAATCTGTATTTTACTGAAAAAGTGTGATCCTATGTAAAATAGTCTACACTGTTTGAAAGGCTTTATACATTAATATGGATAATCACGAAGCGATTCCAGTTTACAGTTGAACTGTAAACAGTTTTTCAAACACGATGACAAAACTGTGTGAAAGTTTAGTACGCCGCACTCAGCAACATGGCGGGTGTCTGTAAATAATCGAGTCGGGACCAGACAATCCAGTTAGCAAGGTGACAAAAGCCTATCTATGGAAGCGCATTAGTACTACAGTGTACAATATTTTACCATCTCCGTAGATCATAGTTTCATGTACAAAGATAATGCATACATATATCTACACGATACTGAAACTTACGTTAAGTATGTCAATAACCTACGAAGAAAAAGGTATCATCTAGTACTGAATATCAACTTGGTAACTAAACTACCGGCCAATAGAAAGTTATCACTGACTTCACCTGACCAAAACATAGTACCAAAGACTGACATGAATTATTTTACAACCAGAAATCATTTTCCAATAATTTTACTGAAAGTTCATGGTAATGCTCGTCCTGCGTTTGCCGCAATTCATTAAGAAAGGGTCAAGGGGTCAACATTTGAAAAATACACAAATCAGAGTTCATTAAAATAAGTCACATAATGAGGCATGAGTCAGGGAACACTTCATCGATAGCGAATGTGACCACCCTGGCAATCGGTAGACGCCAACACGTCTCCTCACTGACGTCGTCATGGGGACCATGTTCCGTTTTGGCGAATGTTTTCTGCTTGAGTTCTAACCTGTACAGGTTCTTTTATACAATTACTCTAAAAGTGATACATTTCTTTATATACTGAACATCATTGAAAACTAGTCTAAAATTATCCATATTTTCATCACGATGGATTTCAGCATGGCAATGATCAATGAATATAACTAACATAACGGCGAAGGGCATGTCGAGTTGGAAAAATGCCTTAGAAACAAATTCCTGTGCACAGTATGAGTCTTAATTCCAAATCAACATGCAGCCACGCCATGAAAAGAGCGCGAATTTCATTCTGAAATCATACTGACTGTGACATTAAAAGCAGGTGTATGAAAACCGATTGTCATTGCTTCACTAACGATTGTGAAACTAGGACAGAGATGCCGAGGTTAACACCTCACGAAAGAGAACGTGCACTAGGCATGATTCAGGTTGGCACCAGCAGCAGGGATATTGCTCGACAACTTTGGCCACTCCACCATCGTTAGGATTCATAGACGACATCAGTAGACATGCAGTACCCGTGACCTTCAATGACCTTGGCAACAACGTGTTACGACGCTCCATCAGGATCGCCATATTGACCTTGTCCATATCAGTAATTGAACACTGCCGATTGCCATGACTGCTGCACTAGTTCAACGTTGACGTTGGGTCATCAGCGCTAACTCCATGCGACGCCGTCTACACGCTACAGGGCTCCATGCTCGACGTCCTTACGTTGGACAAATTCTGACTGACAGACACAGTAGTGAGCGTATACAATGGGCTAGCTGGCATTTTCATTAAAGGTTACAACAATGGCATGGTGTGGTAGTCACTGACGAGTCATGTCTTCATCTACGTAATGCTGACGGCCGACTACGTGCTTGGCGCAGACATGGTGAACGTTGATGATGCTGATGTGTGTGGTTCAGACAGACCTTTGGGTGGCGAAAGTGTCATGGTCTGGGATGGATTAAATTACAATCACAGGACTGCCTTCATGTCTGTCAAGGGAGAGTTAATGCCCTTTATTACCGTGAGCAGATTCTTCAGAATCACATCGTATCTGTCATCAGTCACCACTAAGATGTCCTTACATTTCAACAGGACAACGCACGTGCACACACAACAAGACTTTCCATGCAGTATCTGGCCCAGCAACACATCCAGGTTATTCATTAGCCAGCACAGTAGCCAGATGTATCCCCCATGGAGCACTTGTGGGACGAAATTGGTCAAAGTCTTTCGCGGCGACAACAGATGCAAAACAACATGGAACTTGAGGCTGCACTACTGCAGAAGTGAAATGCCATCCTCAAGAACTCTATTCGGACGCTTATTGACTCAATGAAGAGACGTTGAATTGCATGTGTCAATGCAAATGGCGGTCACACGCGATATTGACTTTTCGATTTGACCCCACGTGTGTTTGATCCTTTCTGACTGTGGAACATTTCAATGAATGAGCGTCTTTTCGGTATTGTTGTTTTTGTCAGTCGTCCATCAGTTATTATCCACTCAAAAAATATCAATTCCTTACACGTGCTCTTAATAATCTGAACTTTTATAAGTGGTGCGTTTTCAATATATTTTCTCGAGTAAACGACAATAGTTCCGGGTCTGTCTTGACGAGTCTGTAATGGAGTAATATATCCAGAGCTACTGTTCATATACATGTATATGTGTCAACATTTTGTTCAATAAACATATTTGCTGAACCGATTGCTTATAAATACGTTTACACATGTAGACATATATACCAATCTATTTTAATGTTTGACCTGAAGTTAGTTGGGTTTTTTATTTGGCCTTTTTGTATTTTTGCAAATGAAATCCTTCAAACTTATCAGCGTTACAATACGAAAAAAACGTTTTACTTACAAATTCATTGGACAAAACTAATCATTTCATATTTTAATAAACCGTTTCCAGCAAGGGTCGTACCTTCAAACGTCAGTTTTGCAAGATAAAAATATGATATATGGAGATGAAAGTACCATCTACGTAGATGTAAGTTTCATCTCCATAAAGTTAAATTTGTAGTTTGAATTTTCAATATGGCATCTTATAAAAACAGCAAATGGCACCAGTTCGCCACTAGACTCGATTGTATAACAACTTTCATCAAGAAATATTCAGCGGCTTTGGAGACAGATGGCCGGACATACTATATGCTATACATGCGGTTATCTCACGGTTAATGCTGTTATACCAACTCCGCACTGACAATAGTCATCTGTCTGATTGGCCCCTGATAGTAGCCAGCCTTTTGATTGGCTACAACTGAAATATACCCAGTCAGTCTTGAGTACATAAAGGTCAAGTCGTCAATGGCGAAAGGGCACAGCACAAACCTGACTGAGGTGAAAAAATGAAGGTAAACTTATTACGTCTTTTGCGTTTCAGCATCTCGGAAACAATCTCTACAGGGATATTGCCTGGAATTATGTTTTACAGGAGTGTTTACGGTGAATATTTTGCAATTGTCAAGAAACGATAGGGGTGCGTTGACCTTGTTACACCCCTTCCCTTTAATACATTGCTTAGAGACAATGATTTGAAGCAAGTTCTTACTTACCCCGAGATGTTAGCCTGGACAGAATATAGCTTAGCAGCAGTCCAAAACAGGCATTAAATAAATCAAGAGAATAGCCGTTGCTCATGACTTCAATCACTGGACTATCTGGTACAAACTTTATATTGCTGAGTGCAACGACACCTTATAAACGAAAACAACAAGCAATCGTGGTTTAATATTTTCGTCGAAAACATCCACATGAACCTAATGTCGTGGACGGTCTCTAAAACCAGCGTCATGAATTCAAAAGCATTTTATCAAAGACGTCTATGAATAAAACTCACTTGGAACTCTCCGCTCACGTGACATCGATCGCTTTTTTGAAAGCCTAAAATGGATTGTGCTTCCATCTCGTCTGGTGATCCAGAAGATTTTGTTAGATGCTTGATGGTAGTGAACCTCTTTGACATGTTCAGTCACAATGAACATCTGTACCAATGTCAGCTTCACGACGCCAGGCTCGAGGGAAAACGTGTACTTACATACGTAGCGAGGTCTGCATATCATGAAGAGTATCTGAGGACAGCGAGTTAGCAATTAACATCAGCAACATCTCAGACACACAGCGACGATGATCCATGATGATAAGATATTACGGTAAGTGAGTGAGTTTAGTTTTACCCCGCTCAGCAATATTCCAACTATATGGCGGCCGTCTGTAAATAATCGAGTCTGGACCAGACAATCCAGTAATCAACAGCATGAACATCGATCTACGCAGTTGGGATACGATGACATGTGTTAACCAAGTCAGCGAGCCTGACCACCCGATTTTTTTAGTCACCTCTTATGACGAGCATGGGTTACTGAAAACCAATTCCAACCCGGATCTTCACGGGTAAGATACAGTAAGGGAAGAACACCCGTG
Organism: Haliotis rubra; assembly: GCF_003918875.1. Lineage (NCBI taxonomy): Eukaryota > Metazoa > Mollusca > Gastropoda > Lepetellida > Haliotidae > Haliotis > Haliotis rubra. The sequence continues at coordinate 28,296 of NW_025765169.1, read as the reverse complement.
TATCACAAAACAAAGCCATCTGTCATTAATCCACTTCCGGTTTGTCAAAGAGGTCCAAGATCGTCTGCATGGTTTTGTGGACACAATACATTAACCTGCCTTGCCCTCGGTGTTAAGTCATAAAGCATGAACTGGTCGACTCGCGGTCAGTATAAGACACGAGTCTGATTGGGATATACATGTTACACTGTAGAAAGGGCACTGTGAAAACAGCAATAGTCCGAATGAGTAGATCACTCACACGCGCATGCATTTCGCTTTATCATTGCAATAATCCTGACGTCAAACCCTATTTCATCATCTCCAAAGATATTTGCTAATTTCATGAAATGCACAGGCAAAGACTTATTTACTATAGTATAAACATCATACCTTTATCTCTAATAATACAGTTTACTTCTGAATAACTACATGTATTACCACCATACAGATGTAATATTGCTGAGTGTGGCGTTAAACAATAAAACATTTATTCGTTCTTTTTGCGTTTGGTTTTGTCATTCATTCCTTCAGGGTCAATGTATAAAGAGATTAAGTTAAATGAAGTTCCTAAGCTATGGTTAATGCTAGCATAATTGTTACTATGAAAGATTTAGGTTGTTGTTGTTGTTTCATGTGTATGTTTTCACCCAATGCATACAGGGTTCATGAAATAATTTTCCTGTGGAGATTCAGTATTACAGCTGTTTTAGGCTAAACATGTGTGACATAACGGTGGTCAGGTTCCGTAACTCTGTTCACCGAGTGAAGGACGGCGTGCATCGTTGCGCACAACGTTAATCGCTGGTTTGTCGTGGCCAGAAAAAGCTAATTATAGCATCTGATGTTCCGGTTTTTACGTAACTGTCACGCAACTAATAAAGATTAAAATTGTGGTCAAATTTGTAAGACACTGGTTAGAATTTTTTCTTCAGCAATCTTGACAGGATCGGGTGATCGGGCTGTTTGAAACACAATGTCATTGCGCTGGAATATTGCTTAGTGTGGTGGTAGACAACAACGAAACAAACGATTCGGATTCATATGATATTAAACACAAATACACATTTCGAAAAAGGTATGGTTATGTGATTTCTGGGAGATTGTGTGACAGAATCTTCAAAATGACCGCACTCATACCACCATGGTTGTTTTGCTATTTGATTATTCCTTGTAGGGCCAGTTTATCCAGGAAGTAAGTTACATTCAACATATTCTAACGTATTGATACCCCTGGCAGCTGAATTGGTTGCTGTTACAATACCTTCTTTTGAAGCTGCTGGTACGTCACCAATGATGATGCAGTAGATATGTCACAGGTCCAAGACGTCTGTTCAGAGATGAAGCGCTGGTCACTTAGCCTTGTGCTGGTAGGCAGGACGGAACACCCAACCAAAGGGGTGCTGGGAGATGCAGGTCCACTACTTCCTGACTTGGCAATCCATTTTCCAGTGGTCGTGTAGTCAAAAGTCACAGTCTGTGTGTCAACCGAAAACCTTGTCATCAGGAGGACGCAGACCAGAGGTGCATATACCATCATCAGATTCATCCTCAGTCAGCGTTCTTCCACTGAATGTTGAGGGTTTTGTTAGATTATATTATGACTCTGACTCTGAGTGTCACTGTTATCAAGTAATATTTATGTATCCTGTTGACATTGATCAATATATGAGGTATATTTTAGTATATGTGATCATATCATAATGCGCAAGCTAAATTTGTTACAAAAATCCATGGACAGACGTATTGGGTAATACAAGCGACAAGACCTTTCTTTATTCATAAGAAATTAAATTTCCGACTGGATCATAAGCATGCGTTTGTGAATCGCCTTGAAACAGTGATGGTGCCAGGTGTTCATGAAGTGTGTGTGTCCAGCACCCTGATGGCGCCCTTCACAAACACACGCGCAGTTGTTTGTTTACCATCAATTTTGTATTGATGTTTCTGGAGCTTTGGAATCCAGCACAAAAGAGAAATGGACATGTTTAGAGATCTGTAGGTCTCCGAATGACGACAAAAGTAGATAGTTTGGGCAGGTATGTGTGGCATGATTTAATAGGTCTTTTATCTGTTTGATCAGATAGTCAATGTAGTGATGCCTAAATATGATCTATGTTTCATCTGAAGCCTTCTCAGTGACACCAACTGCAAACAGTACATGTATGGCTGCCATGTTCTGGCCGACCGAAAGCTGGGACAGAACGTGTTCTTTCAGATTTTGTATTCTACCGATGACAACGGTATGCACTGACTTGACACGATTTATTTTGGCCGACAATTTCTGCAGTGTCTCTTTAGCATAAATAAATCCACATTTTACACGTTTACATTCAGTTCTACCTAATATGAGGTTTTCAGTTTGCAAGATTGGTCTTTAAGGAGCATCGAGGCAACATGTTTTATATATGTATATGCTTTGGACTTGAATTAAGGATCAATCATCAAAATACATGTGAAGCATCATCATCACATTAAGGCCCTGCACCTGCTTCAAGGGCGAGAATGTCCGTTTTAAGCAAAGCCTGTTCTTTGATGAAATTATGTGTTTGCTTAATTCACGTATGCACGCGGGGTGGCAAGGGTCATCAGCAGCTCAGACGCATTTCAGACGCAAGCAACCACAGACCGCCCTGCCTGGTCGAACACACTGAGGACATCTCGGAGAGTATAAAGTCTGCACAACACGGCAGAATTTCTGCATCATCCATAGTGTCAGAAGGGCTGTGTTTCTGAAAGCAATCCCGGTACTCTCCCAATGTCAGACACATTCTACTACTACTTAAGTTTGTCAAACAACGAATGTGGAGGCACCAAACCTAAGCAGTAGTAACAGTAGTAGTAGTAATAGTAGTAGTAGTAGTAGTAATAGTAGTAGTACCAGCAGCAACGAAGTAGTAGTAGTAGCAGTAGTAGTAGTAGTAGTAGTAGTAGTAGTAGTAGTAGTAGTAGTAGTAGTAGTAGTCCAAGCAGTAGTAGGATATGTTATATGAGCTGTGACAAAAATACTGTTTTTATATTTGTATATAATAGTTTTATTGTATGTTGTCTTTGAAGAGAAACTGCTTTGGTATAAACGGTCTTGCTGTCGGTTACAGAAACTGGTGCTAATATCTTTGTTCCAAACTGGGCCATAATTATTAGCCGTTCTGGTTTGATGAAGTATACATTGTTTTGCGATGTCACGGTTCCTGTCCTGTCATTGTAATACAGACTCATCTAAAGCTTTTTGGTGTCTAGTGCGACAGCAGAATATATGTGTTTCTGAAACTTGAAGTGATTTCATAAAACAAGACGCAGTGATGCCTCAATGTTACTACAGGTAAATCTATGAAGTATATTGCTTTGGTCATTGTATTCACTGCATGACCAGTGTGATGTCACACATGACATCCTGGTTAGTCAAATGAATATGGTATCATATATGCTGCATCTCTATGTTACGTTAGAATACATTGGGCGGTGGTGTAGCCTAGTTATTGACGGGCTCGCTCGTCACGCCGAAGACCCGGGTTCGATCCCCACATAGGTACAAAGCCCATTTCTGTTGTCCCCTGCCCAGATATTGCTGAAATATTGCTAAAGCCATTCTCGCAATGGCTTTGTTGCAGCCTAAAGGGATGCCTTGCACGTAATATTGTGGCCTGAATGTATTATCATTTGTCCAGTTAACCTTCAGTGACACTTAATACGCGTGATGAGATGACAGGAGTTTAGTTTATAGATTCTGGGAGTTAATAAAGATGCCGAAACGAATTCTTATCACCCAGAGTGATCAGTTGTCAGTGATTTATAGGCATCAACTATGCGAAGCGGCTGAGAATAATTACGCTTGTCTGAGTGATAATAAATACGGGACTATTTTATGGCTCAAAGATAAAGGTATATTAATACAGCAGAACGAGAATGTGAAATGATAAACTGATTTACTGGAAACACTCACGACTTAGTCAATGGTGATTGTTGCTTCACTATAAGATGAGATTTGGGCTTATGACTTAGTTCATTTTGAATTGGAGACTGGAATTTGAGTAAAAAGGTACTGCAAATACTCTTAAGGTTTCACTTCATTTTCTGTTAGTTTGAAGTCTTTGGCAACATGGCATAATTGTGACATTTTTGCCATTAATAATATCGGTGTTTGTGAAAGGAGTTCTCCAAAACATGAACGCCATCGCAACACTGTGTAGTCCACAAAAATGGTTCTTCTAATGGTTTGGGTCCTTATTTCATTTTTTGTAGCACTCATGAAAATATGGTATTATTGGGAGGAAGCCAGTACTCTTTGGAAAGTGGTCTCCAGATTGCATATAGTTTCTATGCTTTAACACTGGAGAAAATTGACATAAACATGCAGGTTCAGCTTGTACGCTACTAGCAATAATGAAAGAGATCTGAATTTGCCTTTAACAATAATATTAATTTCAACCTTTCTGATCACATCTTGGATTTACTACGTGGGGCGGCCTCGTGGTTAAAATATTGCCTACCACAAAATTGATGGAAGCGATGTTAATCCCTACTCCTTCACTTCAAGTGTTATATAATTAATTAAGCCTGTCGATCTCAAATGTATCTGTTTTAGCATATACTACGTTTGTTGTTCATCCAGCAAACCATGATCACGGATATGACAGATGTCACGGATTTCACAGTCGTGGACTGACAAACAAGGTGATATGACCAAAGTCCCAAACAGCTGGGTGGAATCAAGCAAGGTTTCTCGCCTGAATAACATCTTAAGCTCAGTCCACTTGGGTACCAGGAGTTGGTTACTCAGAGACACACTAAGCCCTGTTTTGTGACCGTGCAAGATTTGGATGTTCACTGTTGTCAGTGTTTTGGAGGTGAGCTGTTGCTTCGTCGATATGGAAGTCATGTGATAGTCGGACAGTTCCCAGTTTGGTTAAACCTTGTCGCATACAAATAATTTACGTTTAAGATGACGCGCTTATGGGCGAACCGACATTTACTGACGCTTCACCTCATAATAGAATAAACGAGTTTGACTTCCATGAATTATCTTGCCTTTATTGTTGCTGACTCACTTCTAAATTGCCAATAAAACAGATGCACGCCAGTAAGCAGAAGTTTCTCTGAGGCTTTGTCAGAATTGGACCGTCGTGACACCTTTTTTATGTTTTATTTCATTGGATCACGTTTCGTTTTTAGCCCTGCGTAAAGTTTTGATGTAATGATCAGGCATACATAAGTTCAGAATATGTTTCTGTTTAAGGTCTGAGAAAATAAAAAGATTTGTACATCGCCTGCCTATAGCAACATATTTTACGTCAGTGAAGCGCGATTGGTCATGGTCACATTGAATGACTTTTCCGGGCTTCATAGGATTTTTTTATGCTTCACTCTTTATTATTCCAATACATTTTGTTTTAATATTTTTTCAATAAATCAAATTCAAATATGAAATACAGGTTATTCATTAGAATCTTCAATATTATTTTTAACCAAACACTTCTGTTTGTGGATTAACTACAGTTCATCATCTGGATACCAACTCACAGCAAAGCGTGTACTTGCTGATATATGTGTGTTGCTGAAGATCAATTCTAACCCGGATCTTCACGCGTGACAAGGATCTTAAAAGAATATATCGTGTCATTTCCCTCTCTTGCAGATATATTCTGGCACTTCATGGCTCGTTCTTCAGCGACCGCCTCCGTGGTGTAGTGGTTAGAGCGTCCGCCCGGAGAGAGGAAGGTCGCGGGTTCGATCCCCGACCGCGTCATACCGAAAGACGTTAAAATATGGTACTTGTTGGTCCCTGCCTGGCGCTCGGCATTAATGGGTACAACAAGGACTGGTCGGTTCGGAGTCAGTATAATATGTCTGAGTGGGATATTCATGCTTCACTGCGGCCTTGTATCTCAGTGGGCTAGCACTCTTAAACCAGTCTGGGCTAGTACAAGCAGCCGTACATACACATACACACGCATGCACGTCGTCATATGAGCGAAATATTCTCAAGCACGACGTTAAACCCAATTTCACCTCACTTCACCTCACCTCACCGTTCTTCAGCGCCAATCATTACAAGAGTCATGCCCCTTTTTCCTCTTACCTCTCATTACTTGCATTTGCTTCAAACCTAAATGGCGGCAGTGCCAGTGACGATAATCTCATCCATAATCAAGATCTGTACTGTTATAAAAACGGATCTTATCTTGAGTGCATTAGATCATTTGCGCAAGATGAAAAAAACATGATAGTATTGTGGAAATATGATTATGCTTTTATTTCAAGAATTTTCTCAAATGTATAATGGTGTAATATATAATCATTTTATCAACCTCTTCAGCTACATCGTGTATCTTGTAGTGAGTGTGTTGAACTTAACGCCGCACTAAACAATAGTTAAGCATGCTATGATTTTACCAATCTGGTGTCATTTGGGATTAGATCTTTGTTAGGTAATTGGGATAAGAGGCAGGTGTCAGCTGGTGTAAGGTAAGTTCCAGGCAGGTGTTACCTGGTGTAAGGTAAGATTCAGGCAGGTGTCAGCTGGCGTAAGGTAAGTTCCAGGCAGGTGTTAGCTGGTGTAAGGTAAGATTCAGGCAGGTGTCAGCTGGTGTAAGGTAAGATTAAGACAGGTGTCAGTTGGTGTAAGGTAAGATTCAGACAGGTGTCAGCTGGTGTAAGGTAAGTTCCAGGCAGGTGTTAGCTGGTGTAAGGTAAGATTCAGGCAGGTGTCAGCTGGTGTAAGGTAAGATTAAGACAGGTGTCAGTTGGTGTAAGGTAAGATTCAGACAGGTGTCAGCTGGTGTAAGGTAAGATTCAGACAGGTGTCGGTTGGTGTAATGTAAGATTCAGGCAGGTGTCAGCTGGTGTAAGGTAAGTTCCAGGCAGGTGTCGGTTGGTGTAATGTAAGATTCAGACAGGTGTCAGCTGGTGTAATGTAAGATTCAGACAGGTGTCAGCTGATGTAAGGTAAGATTCAGACAGGTGTCAGCTGGTGTAAGGTAAGATTCAGACAGGTGTCAGCTTGTGTAATGTAAGATTCAGACAGGTGTCAGTTGGTGTAATGTAAGATTGAGACAGGTGTCAGCTAGTGTAATGTAAGATTCAGACAGGTGTCAGTTGGTGTAATGTAAGATTCAGACAAGTGTCAGCTGGTGTATGGCATGATTCCAACAGGTGTCAGCTGGTGTAAGGTAAGATTCAGACAGGTGTCAGCTGGTGTAATGTAAGATTCAGACAGGTGTCAGTTGGTGTAAGGTAAGATTCAGAGAGGTGTCAGTTGGTGTAATGTAAGATTCAGATAGGTGTCAGTTGGTGTAACGTAAGATTCAGACAGGTGTCAGTTGGTGTAATGCAAGATTCAGGCAGGGGTCAGTTGTGCTACGTGAAGATTCATGTATTTGTCAGTTGTGATGTGGGAATATTTAAATAGCTGTCAGTTCGGATAGCAAAGACCTCTTGCAGCTAGGTGTCTGTTTGGATATGGACAAATCTCTTCCAGGAAGGTGTCAGTTCAGAGAGATTATTCAGGTAGCTGTCAGATCGGATAGCAATAGCCCTCTTGCAGGTAGATGTCTGTTTGGAACGGGAAGAATCTCCTCCAGAAAGTGTCAGGTGGGATGTGAGAATATTCAGATAGCTGTCAGTTTGGATGGGAAAATATATTTTGTATGTAGGTTTCAGCTGGGGTGTAAGTGTATTTAGGTAGTTGTCAGTTTTGGAAAAGAAAGGATATCTTGCATGTAGAGCTTGGTCGATGTAGCTCTTCATATATATATGTCAACGTTTTGTTAAATTAATATATTTGCTAAACCGATTGCTGCGGTTAGTGTTTTATTTTTATGAAGCCCTAACTATATTTTTGCAACTGAAATCCTTTCAACGTATCAGCATTACAATACGAAAAAAAATGTTTTACATAAAAAGCCAAATTATTCCATATTTAAATAAACTATTTACAGCTAGGGTCGTAACTACAAACGTCAGATACGCACAATCATAATATCACATATGGAGATGAAAGTACCATCTATGTTAGTACCAAAGTTAAATTTGTAGTTTTCAATGTGGCATCTTATAAAAACAGCAAATGGCACCAGTTCGCCACTAGACTCAACTGTAGAACAACTTTCATCAAGAAATATTCAGCGGCTTTGGAGACAGATGGACGGACATGCTGATTGCGATATCTCCCCGTTAATCCTGTTATACCAACTCCGCACTGACAATAGTCATCTATCTGATTGGCTCCTGACAATAGCCAGCCTTTTGATTGGCTACAAATTAAATATACACAGTCAGCCTTGGGTGCACCAAGGCCATGTTGTCAATGGCGAAAGGACACGACACAAACCTGACTGAGATGAAAAAATGAAGATTAACTCATTACGTCTTTTGGGTTTTAGCGTCTCTGAAAGAATCTCAGAGGGCTGTTGGCACGAATTTAGCCCTTAGTAAGACGCTAGCTCCCATAAGAATGGGTCATCAGTTTGGTCATTTAGGCCTCATCTTGCAGCTTGACCTCGTTACACCCCTTTCCTTTAATATAGAGCTTAGAGACAATATAAATCATGATGCTGTTTTAGTTACAAGCCCGAGAGGTTATGTTGGACAGAATATAGCTTGGCAGCAGTCCAACCACGCCATCAAATAAATCAGAAGCATACTTGTTGCTCGTAACTCAAACACTGGACTATCAATCGTGGTTTAATATTTTCGTAAAAAACGTCACAATGAACTTAGTATCATGAAAGGTCTCTAAAACCAGCGTCCTGATTTCAAAAGTATTTACGAAAGACGTCTATGAATGTAACTCACTTGGAACCCTCAACTCTCGTGGCTGCGATCGCTTCTCTGCAAGCCTCCAATGGATTGTGAATCCAAATCGTCTGGTGATCCAGAAGATTTTGTTAGATGCTTGATGGTAGTGAACCTCGTTGTATCAATTTGATGTTTGTGACGCCAGGCTCGGGGGAAAACGTGTACTTACACAGGTAGCCAGGTTCGCATACCATGAAGAGTATCTGAGGACATTTAACATCAGCAACATCTCAGACACACACATGACGATAAGTTACAGTTAGTGAGTGAGATTAGTTTTACTCCCGGACTCAGCAATATTGCAGCTATATGGTGGCCATCTGTAAATAATCGAGTCTGGACCAGACGATCAAGTGAGCGAACAGCATGAGCATCGATCTTCACGGGTACGATACAGTAAAGCAGGTACACCCTTATATCGCAAAACAGAGCCATCTGGCGTTAATTCACTTCCTGTTTGTCAAAGAGGTCTGAGATCATATGCGTGATTTTGGGGATAGAATGCATTAACCTGCCTTGCCCTCGGTGTTAAAGTCATAAAGTATGATCTGGTCGTCTCGCAGTCAGTATGAAATACGTGTCTTGACGTCAAGCCCTATTTCATCATCTCCAAAGACGAATTTGATGAAATCCACATTTTACTGTAGTAAAAACATCATAACTGTATCTCTAATAATACAGTTTACTTTTCTGAATAACTACATTTATTACCACCATACAGCTGGAATATTGCTGAGTGCAGCGTTAAACAACAACACGTTTATTCGTTCTTTTTATGTTTGGATTTGTCATTCATTCCTTCAGGGTCAATTTATACAAAGAGTAAGTTAAAATGAAGGTTTGGATATGTTCCTAAGCTGTGGTTAATGATAGCATATTTATACTATGAAAGATTTAGGTTGTTGCGTTACCATTTTTATCGTGTGTATGTATTTACCCATAGTATGTAGAGTTAATGAAATATACTGAACATCATTGAAAACGCACCACCTGTATTAGTTTGGATTTCCAAGAGCATAAATGAGCAATCTGTGTAACTTTTACATACTTTTGTAGTCCAATGATTGGTAAAGAAAACAAACAAGAACCAATCCAGCAAAATTGAAGTTTTAATTCAGCTGACCATGAAAGAAAGGTGGAGTCAAATTGGAAAGTCAGTAACGTGTATTACCACCGTTAGCAGCAACACAAGCTGTGCAACGTCTCCTCATTGAACTGAAAAGTCTCTGAATAATGTTTTGAGGCAATGCATTCCACTCTTGTTGCAAGGCATTCTCAAGTTCCTCAAGGTTGTTGATCTGTGGGCGACGTGAGAGGCGTTGGCCGATGTAATCCCACAAGTGTTCAATGGGAGACAAATCTGGTGAAAATGCAGGCCATGGAAGTAGAGGAATGTTATTGTTTGCCAGAAACTGTGTTGCAACACGTGCAGTGTGCGCTCGAGCATTGTCCTGCTGGTATGTGTGCAGATCTTGATGTTGGTTAAAGAAGGGAACGACGTTGTTCTGAAGAATGGTGTCACGGTAGTAAAGGGCATTTACTCTGCCACGACAAACTACCAGAGCGGTTTTGTGATGATAACTGACCTGATCCCTCCCCACACCATAATGCTTCCTCCACACCACCGATCTGTTTGCACAACACAGTCCTGATGGTAACGTTCTCCCCGTCGACGCCATACCCGTAGACGCCCGTCAGCATTTCGCAAGTGAAAACACAACACCATGCCAACGTCGTAACAACCACAAACGATGCTGTTCAGCCGATCGTCGGCGTTCACGGCGATGTCTATCAGTCAGGATGGGTCCAACATAAGGGCGTCGACACCGTAATCCTGACGCACGGAGACGGCGTCGGACGGTGGAAGCACTGATCAAACCACGTCGGCCTTGGACAGCGTTGGCGGTTCTGGCCGCCGGCAACGTACGATCCCGAACATGGCGCCGAACAATGTCTCGATCTTGGCGAGGGGGTGGTAACACGTGCCTGGCCAGGACGTTGGCGGTCCCTGGTGGTTCCTGTTTGTTGGTGCCTGTTGGCAAGTCTTATGATGGTGGAATGATGGCAACCAAATCGTCTGGCAATAATCCTGCTTAATGTGCCAACCCGCAACATCCCCAACGCCCGTTCTCGTTCCTCTGGTGACTTTACTTGCGGAGGTACAGCTAAAATAAGAACGGTTTTTGCCGACGGTCATTTATACCCCTAATCAGCATGTTTTACGCATGCAATTTGTGCTTTTCGTGTTTGTGCATGAATTTTGTTGTTGTCATGTGATGTGTTCCATGATGTGTTCGGGCAATCCGTTCTTTACTGTACAGCATTATTTATTGTCTTTTGTGTTATTAACAACATTCCCAATGTTCATTTTCACTCTAAAAAACAATCCTATTACCATATTTCAAAATTTACCGGCGGTGCGTTTTCAATGATGTTCAGTATATTTTTCTTTTGGAGCTTCACGATTACATCTGATACGGGCTATAAATATGTGTGACATAACGAGTGGTCAGGTTCGGTAACTCGGTTCATCGTGTGTGTTGCGCATAACGTTAATCACTAGTTTGTCGTGGCCAGAAAAAGCTAATTACAGCATATGATGTCCCCGCTTACAGGTAACTGTCCCGCAACTAATAAAGATTAAAATTGTGCTCAAATGTGTAAGATTTTGGTTAGATTTGATCTTCAGCAATGTTGACGGGATCGGGTTTCCAGGCTCACTGAATTGGTTTGAAACAACACGTCATAGACTGACTGACTGACTGAGTTTGGTTTTACGCCGCTTTCAGCAATATTCCAGCAACATCACGGCGGGGGACACCAGAAATGGGCTTCACTCATTATACCCATGTGGGGATTCGAACCCGGGTCTTCGGCGTGACGAGCCAACGCTTTAACCACTAGGCTACCCCACCGCCCCACCACGTCATAGAGCTGGAATATTGCTTAGTGTGGTGGTAAACAACAACCAAACAAATCTCTGTCACTAGTGGTTTTTTAACTCATGGGGGAGTTTCCCCCACCATTCCCCAAGACCCCACACTGAGCCAAGACCCCCCTGCTTCTGCCCTGTCCTCCCACTCCAGCCAAACAATATGTGTGATTACCCTACAGATTTGATGACTTACAAAATCTGTGTATTTTCATTGCCACACTGGGAAGGAAAGGGGACGTTTTCAAAAGGATTTTCATCTCATGGTAATATTTAACTGGAACATTGATGAGGTAATTGCTTTGTGACCAAAGAAAGCAAACATACAGAGCATTTGCCCAAATCAGTGATTGGAATGTACTTAGGTGTTAAGGATGTGTTGTTTTGTTCTCCAAACGTAGTGGAAAATCACTGATATTCAAAAAATGTTCCCTATTTATACAAGGCAGTAGAAAATATAAGCCATTGTTGTGTCACCCTTGACTGCTCTGATGTAGAGTGTCTCTCTGCTCCTATCCATTATGTTTTATTATTATGATTTAGGTGTGTGTGTAGGACCTGTTTTGTCTTTTTGTAACATATGTTCATTTCAGAGACTAGTTGTTTGTCTATACCCGAGGGAGAAATTTACAACGTATTTAATTTACCACCATGTTAAATGTACAAAATTTCATTTTATTTTATTTCGGAAATCGAAAAGCTCGCTACTACAGTTGTTCCGGGTTTTTTCTTGGTTTTGCTATTTTATTATTGTGATTAAAACTATTTATGTCGTAACAGTGATTATTGAGACGTGACAGAGTTACTTAGTTTGATTGACAATTTAGTGCACAGTCAGAAGTGGTGAGGATTAACAGTTAGGAATTAGTGTCATAGCGAGTGAGTGAACAAGGTTTTACGCTGCTTGTAGGAATGCTACCACAAAATGAAGGCGAGGGACTTCAAACATTGCACCCGTGTAGACAATAGGAATTGGGTCTTTGGCATGACGAACTGATACTTTTACCACTACACCACCTCCCGTGGCAATTGAAGGAGTCATATATATCATGGCCGCATAGTAATTACCTGCATTTGGCTTTGTTTGTGTGTTGTTTAACGCTGCACACCGCAATAATCCAGTTATATGGCGGCCGTCAAGAGCATTAGCATCAACCTACGCAGATGGAAGCGATACAACATCAAACAGAGTTAACAGATGGCGTGAATACTGTAGGAGTCGCACACATGACACAGATGGGAGCGATACAGCATCAAACAGAGTTAACAGATGGCGTGAATACTGTAGGAGTCGCACACATGACACAGATGGGAGCGATACAACATCAAACAGAGTTAAGAGATGGGGAGCGATACAACATCAAACAGAGTTAACAGATGGCGTGAATACTGTAGGAGTCGCACACATGACACAGATGGGAGCGATACAACATCAAACAGAGTTAAGAGATGGTGTGAATACTGTAGGAGTCGCACACATGACACAGATGGGAGCGATACAACATCAAACAGAGTTAACAGAGTTAATAGATGGTGTGAATAAACTGTAGATGGCGTGAATATTGTAGGAGTCGCACACATGACACAGATGGGAGCGATACAACATCAAACAGAGTTAACAGATGGCGTGAATGTAGGAGTCACACACATGACACAGATGGGAGCGATACAACATCAAACAGAGTTAACAGATGGTGTGAATACTGTAGGAGTCGCACACATGACACAAATGGGAGCGATACAACATCAAACAGAGTTAACAGATGGTGTGAATATCGTATAAGTCACACACATGACACAAATGGGAGCGATACAACATCAAACAGAGTTAACAGATGGTGTGAATACAGATGGACACAAATGGGGAATACAACATCAAACAGAGTTAACAGATGGCGTGAATACTGTAGGAGTCGCACACATGACACAGATGGGAGCGATACAACATCAAACAGAGTTAACAGATGGTGTGAATATTGTAGGAGTCGCACACATGACACAGATGGGAGCGATACAACATCAAACAGAGTTAACAGATGGTGTGAATATTGTAGGAGTCACACACATGACACAAATGGGAGCGATACAACATCAAACAGAGTTAACAGATGTTTGGAGACAGGATTTGATAACCTTTAAACATATTTCATACATTTATTGCTGTATAAGGTTTTCGTGTCACGATATGGCTGAAATATTGCCGATGTGACGATAAATTTTAACTCACTCACTATATAAACACAACTAGATTTTTCACCTTTCTGAAGTATGGTATGATTGGGCCTTTAAGATGTTAAAAAGGGTATACGTTTGAGGGTGAAGTATGACTTTTTGGGAGGTCATTTAAACATTTTTCAGCGTATTCATTTTAAAATTCCACCGGGGTTTGCCATCAAGGTTACATAAATGTTGAGATTGAGAAATATTTTAACGTTATTTTTGAGTATCTGTTTTGGAATCTAATTTAACTACAAAAACATTATATTATTTGTGTATTAGATAAGACAAACCTCATTTGTGATTTGTAAGCCCTATTGAGAAATATACGGAAATATATGTGAACAGCTTGTAATAAATTGGTTTGAATGCGTGTATAACAAATAGTTTTTCTCCTTCTTTTAGTTGTATCAAAGAGGTTTTCTTTCGTTAACATACATAAATAAAAACAAAAGTAAAAACATCAATTCAATATATGAGTGAATCGGTGATATTAAATACCATCGGAATCAAACAAGAAGAAAGTTATCGTCCTTGTATAAAGTAGTTCTGATATTCATGCGCTAAGCGCCCCGGAATAACACGTGTTGGTCACGAATGGTACCTCATTCCTTCTTGTCCACACACACACGCACGCACGCACGCACGCACGCACGAACACACACACACACACACACACACTTTTGGGTTGAGAGAGATGTGGCAATAGGTCAACTTCTTCTGTATCGACTCGCCTTTCTCAATTTTATTTAACAATTCTGTGACAATATACATGTGTCCTTTTGGAGAATGTCAAATGGCATTAAACCGTGCTTATACCCCATTACCGTCTACATATCAACGTTCGTATTTCTGCTCCCTTACGTAGGACTTAGAATCTCCTACGTAGGACATAGTATATAGCTCCTACTAAATGCAGGACTTAGTAGTTAGTATCCCTACGTAAGACTTAATTATCTCCTACGTAGGACATGAGTATCTCCCTACGTGGGACTTAATATCTCCTACGTAGGACTTAGTATCTTCTACGACGTGGGACTTGCAGTATCTCCTTTATCTACGTGGTGACATAGTGGGACTTATCTCCTACGTAGGACTTAGTGGGGAGAGTATCTCCTACGTAGGACTTGCTATCTCCCTACGTGGGACTTAGTATCTCCACAGATGGGACTTACTATCTCCTACGTAGGACTTACTGTATCTCCTACTTTAATATCCTACGGGACTTGGTATCTCCTGCATTATAGGATCTAGTATCTCCTACATGGGACTTAGGACTTGAGTATCTCCTACGTAGGATTATGTGTATCTCCTACGTGGGACTTAGTAGCTCCTACGTAGGGACTTAGTGGGACTTAGGCTCCACTGCGTGGGACTTGGTACTATCTCCTACGTAGGGGACTTAGTATCTCCTACGTAGGACATAGGTATCTCCCATGTAGGACATAGTATCTCCTACTGTGGACTTAGAGTGTCTCCTACGTAGGGACTTACTATCATCTCCCATGCAGGGACTTGAGTTGCATCTCCCACGTGGGACTTACTATCCTCCTACGTGGGACTTACTATCTCCTACGCAGGGACTTACTACCTATATATATTGTTCTATTCATTATGTATTCATTTGGTGCGGGTAATGGAGAAAAGCGATTTCTCCTATATTTTTCACTGGGATTAGGATGCACTGAAATACTGGCGTGTCTAGCGCATATCAACGGAATCATTGTTGGCAGACGTTACTTAAGAGGGGTCCTGAAAAGAAAGAGTCTATATCGCCGTGAGTGAAACATAGTGACATTGTTGACATTGCCCCTTTTTACGGTTGGAGCAACAAGCAGGTTTCTGGAAATGTTTTTGGGTACAAAAGATGATGCATTTGAGAAATGGGCGGGCAAAATGGACTTAGTTGTTACACACAGGAGGTTGTAGAGGCAGCTCAGCAGACTCATCGATCCCAAGGTGAAACTGCGACGTCGTCATCGTTTCCTGAGACGAGAAATACTTTCAGCCATGGACCATGCTCTTTGGCATATGGACAGTTATGACAAACTCAAGGCTTCATATGGGATATGCATCAACGGCGCAATCGACGGTTTCTCGATATATTGTTTGGATTAGAAGCTCTCACAAAACAAGCAGTGATCCCAGGCTTATTAAGGCCGGATGCTTTTGCAAGAAGTGAGAAGGCGGAAAGGTTGTCCAACCTGTATTAGAGCGGATAAAGGTACCGAAAATGGTCAGCGTAGAGGGACATAGCTGTCATTCTTTAGACGTAACGATCAAGATCAATATGCAAATAATTGTTCTTGGTTGGATCGAGCCAATCACAATCAAAGAATTGAACAAATGGTGGGGCACTTCCTACGGAAGATGAATTGTCAGCAATTGGATTGATACCTTCGAGATCTTGGAAAGGAATGGACCTCTTGTTGGAGGGCTTCTCGACAAATCCCTTGATTCAATTTTGTTTCATGGACTCGAGATACAGGTAGTTTTATCTATAACGTCAAACTATGTATGTTCTTTTGAAACAATTGTCAATTATGTCCACGATATTGATTTAGCGATTAAACACTTTGAGTAATCCTGTCATTATAATGTTTGAAGGGGGATAGTAACTGTCAAATACGAGCCATGAGCATTTTACCAAAATGTAAAAAGCGTAATATTAATGACAACACATTTTTTTGTGAAGTATGAAACCAAGTTGTAAACTGTTTTCTTATTCATTCTAAAGGTAAACTGGTTTTTACGGTTTGATATGATGCAATGCATTTCTATAGCGCTGAATTCATCTTAACAGATGATGACTGTCGCATTAATGTTTACCCAATTTCCATCTCAATTCCCGCCTCTGGAGGCGCTCAGAGATAGCATGCCCGTATCAATCACATAATTATGGGTTACCCATTTACAGCTGGGTAGAGTGATATCTTTTAAAGTATGTTTTGTCGGAAATAAATGTGTTTGCGTGTCCATCTGAGTCGCTATGTGGGTTAGTTTTTTATGTACATGAGCGTGTAGTGCATATATGAGGTAGCGAGAACTCTGGTGTTGGTCGCAATGTTGAAATAAAATCCTCTGGGCCATAACTTACGTCACTGGAGCCCCATGTGATAGTGAGAATATCCTCTCCAACGGTGTTCATCATGTCAAAAAATGAGTTTACACCAATACAAATGAAAATAATAAATAAGATAATCATCCAACTGGTCCTTAATTATCTACCCTTATAGCATGTATTTTTTTCAGTCTGAATGAGATGAGGGTTGTGAAACTCTGGAACACACATAGAATAAGACCATCGAAACACCTCCAGGCTCCAGGTGGGAAACCGTTGTCATGTATTCATGTGCTGATCTGTATGACGCACATGACTATCTGCGTGGAAGTTTCAGACCAAGAAGTTGACTTGTGCGTGGAACAGAGTCGCCCGAAAGGGGCGTTCTGCTGCGACGAGACCGTGTTTGAAATCTGCCAGCTATTAATGGAAGAACATGGACGACAAAACCCAACTTGTATGGAAAACGGAATCCTGTTGTATCAGTTTCTTAGGCGGGAAATACGAAACGAAATTGACTAAATGTAACGACACGACCTGGATGCTATATTGCCACCAATACTGAATTCCATGGAATTCTTTTAAGCAACTTTCGGTTACTGAAAAACAAGATATAGTAGTAAACTAAGATATTTTGATTAAACTTTTCATTTTCATTGGCTTTCAGAGACCATTCCAAATCCCTTCATCGATGAAGGGACCTGGAATGGTCTCTGAAACGTTGTGAGAGAAATTAAAAAGAAGTTTAATCCATAAAATATCTTTGGACATCAATGTACAACTTCTAAATGCCACTGAAAAGACATCAAGATATAAAAGTACATTTGTAAAAATCAAAGATTTGCTTTTTTGTCTCAGACTCAGGCCCTCTAGTAATTCAAATTAGAACTAGGGACTGCGAGCAGTACTTATCGAGTTCTCCTGTAACCATTGTTACATTATAAGACTTACATATATCTTAAATATAAAGTCTAAAATGATATATTGATTTACTTAATTTCCACCTAGTTGCACAGCACCAAAACCGGATAGTAAACCATTGAAATAGACGCAAATACAGTAGGGAAATACATGCCATGACCGGATTTACGTATGGTTTCAGATATTTCCTAACTTCTGCATATATTTCATATGAATCTATACCTTTGAAACATATGCTCATCGTACATTTTCGTATGCACAAGCACCTCGTCTCATCTATGACCTCAATATTGTTATCACCAAAGAGCCTGACAAAGAAAGCGGTATTACGCAGGCTAACACGCCTCATTAAGCTGCACTCGCCTTGCTACCAGTATCAGTTACGCCTTGTCTGTGGTGTTGGCAAATCTTGTGAGGTGCATGTTTCGAGGGATTGAAAGCTTCAGTGGTGAACAAAAGGCGATGCGTTGCCCCTTTGTCCTCGCAAGTGTCCCTAGCTGCCCCAAAAAGAATAGCACTTTGTCTCTCTTGGAGCACAGCCAAACATGCTACACGAACCAACTCGTAATTTCTTAAGTCTTTTCAGCTCGCGCATCTACTGTAAAATATTTTGTGGCCGTACATAATTGGAATATTATTGCACTGCATGTGACCTTCCTTAATAGTCCTACAGTGCCTGAACCATGTTATTTCTCCATTCGCTCAGCCTTTGCTGAAATAGCGCCATACATAAACTTAAAGTTGTCTACATTTGTTTCACTAACGCAAAAGTATACAATAAGAAACAATGTCATATCAAATTATATATTCTGTGAGACATGAAATGAAAATTGATTTTATCGAGAAGCTAGATTATGACCGGATAGCACGGGCGGGTGCGTTCTCTGAGTATATCATAGGCATGTTGGATCTCCATGCTTTTGTGAAATTCGTCTATATTGTCCTGTTTAAATTGACGATCCATAACTCAGATTGCGAGTAAATATCACGTAAGTATTGTGATGTCGCATTGCTGTAAATTTCCTGTCGAAGAAGTCATTCTCTTTGTTTGGAGAAGATCTATGGCTTATTACGCCCCAGTGTTAAGTTAAACATCTTATAGGCCTTTAGTCTGACACAGACGCGGACATCGCATGTTCAAGTTCTGATCTGACAGGGGCTGAAAATATCATTCCGACATGAATACAATATCTCAGTGTTTTCCCTGAGGCGGAGATCTTTCTACAATATTGGAAGTAACTGTATCGTTCTCCTTCTGATATTCCCCTGAACGAAAGCTCTACCCATTCAGGGTACAATGTAAGTTACAAGAATTGTAGGAATAGTCTTAAGACTTTTCTACTTTGACCAGGATTCTTCGAACTTGTGACAGTCGTTTGAGAAGATCAAAAGAGAAAAGGGTAGTTCGCGATGTATATGACGGACGTATATGGAGAACGTTCGAAGAACTTTATAAATACAATAATAGAAATACCGGTTATGTTTAAAACGTACCTTCAGTCTGATAGCCAGAGGGATTATTGTGAAAGATCGTAGTATGTATCATCATAAACGGGCCAAGATAAAAGTACATGTCATTCATCCCCACATTATATCCCACGGGACATCGTTGTTACAGGTAGGGCAAACACTTCTTCTAAAGGTATCTGCCGGTTTCACGGTACATACATGTGTTCAGATTATCGGGAAAACTAGCGCAAGTTCTCCTCCATCACACCAGAGACCACATAATCTATCATATGGCCTTTGATCACACATATAATTGTATAAATAGTAATACCCAGTGTTTATTGATAGCGATGAAGCAACTTATCAAAATTTAAGGCCGACAGTATCATCTGCATTACTCTCTTAGATAAGGTAAAATATCACAGGGTTGTCATGGTAACCATAACTTGGCATACTATTTATTGGGTTATTCTTTAATTTGCGATTAGAATTTAAATCAGTTTTGACATTAGCATGTTAAGAAAAAGAGAAGCTGTAAAACGAAATGTATTGTGATTGAACCTATAGGCCTTTGTAAAAAACAAACTGAGTTGTAAAACGAGTTTCAAGCCATCTACATAAAACCTGTTTTCATGATAAATATGTGCTAATCAGTGGCACGATTCCAACCATATCATGGGCATATTTTTGTGAATCATAATCAAACAGTGATGCTACAAGGCGTCCATGCCGCGTCAACAACACACATATGCAAACAGGGCGTAGCTACCATTATAAAAACAGCTCGAGCTTACACATGATCTTTCCTAAAAATAATATTTTTCTTCTAATTTTGCCAAAAATACGTACAAACACGTTCCATTTAAAAAGTGGAAATCCCTCTACGAATCGTAATTGACTACAGTATTCTGTGATTAAAGCATTACCATATACAGTAAACAGGTTATTCTTCATATCATAACTTTCAGTGATGATTGTGTTTCCATCGACATGTATGAGGATGTTTTGTTACAGTCATGATTATATGTGAAATGCAGTTGTTTATTTTCATTTGCTTATCATTTAGTTTAGAAAAACACCAAACACTCAATGTATGGTATTGTATCAGTGCAGCACACATTGTAAACGATGTCCAAACATATTTGTATATGAGGAAATCACATTTCAATTTCCATGGTGGTAAGACATCCGTCCGTATCCACCCTGCCCTCCCTAAATTTTAATGAGGAGAAACACTTTCTTTGAGGGATTTTTAGAAGTAGAATTCGTGTCTTCAGTATGTTCAAATACAATTAACAAAAAACACGTTAAAACCTGTCCTTAGCAGATGAGGAATATATATTCAGGTGATATGATTTGACTAGAATGAAATTTAAGAGGGGAAACAGGCGGATGTTTTCCACAATATTTTGAAGCCATTAAAACCATCAAACGTCAAACGATAAGTCTTCGGGTCTCATAAAAGATGAAAGTTGGGCAAGCCCCTCAATACCACCTAAATATAAGGCTTTGCAGCCCAAAGGGCTTACACGAAAAAATGGCTTGCTATGCGCCTGGCAAACGCACGAGAATTGCAATACGGGCCTCTAACCACTGATTCTCCGTGACCTAGAGACACATGTGACTGAGCGTATGTTGGGCGTCGTCTGTCATACAGACCCTGAAGCAAATATATCCAAGCTCACGCAAGTCTACAAATTGTGGCAAGTCTAGATTTCCACAGCTTCAGGAGAAAGTCCCAGGGCACCTTTTCATTATATTATATATTTTGTTATTATGAACTTTTATTCTGTGAAATATGTTCATATCAGAGACTAGTTGTTGATCTAGTTCTGAAGGGTTGAAGACAAAAGACAAAATGGATACTAGTGCTGTTAAATTTCTTAAATTATATATAAATATTCGCCCTTGTCTCGGGTTAAATGAATATTTTCCACCAAATGTACATTCGGAGGATATCGATATCTAGGTTAAGCCATTTGAATCATATTTACAATTAAAAGACCCAAACAATGGTTTGTTGTCAAAATCTTTGGTTTTCCATATCTTTTTCCCAGTCTGTATCACAGTCACAGAAAGATATTTTTTCCCTTCCGTCTCTAGAAAAACTCACTGCAGGGTTCGGGCTATGGAGTGCCATACCAAACACCCACAGCTGGCGGGACCAACATCTCCAGTAACATTTACATCTGCCAACGCTTAATTCGCAAGTGGCGAGGCAATAAGCTAATGAGGCTAAGGGTCCTGTACCATGTTTAGTGAAATATCGATGATGCCTTATATAAAGTCTATCATCTAAGCAAGTCTAGCTATGTATGGCGTTATGTCACTGCTTGGAAAAAGGCTCCTTTAGAATTTTATTTGATAAATATTAGTATTTCCATCATATTGGAAAATACATGGACTAACGCTTAGTGTCTGAATATATATAATTTTGATCGTAACAAACAAACCCATTTAAATTGAAATGGAGCCTCAGGGAGACACGAGATTAAGTCCGGCTAGCCATGGCAGTTAGATATGTTTACTTTGTAACCTGACCCCCAAAGTGAGTTAGGTTTCTTGCAGATGTTAACAGACCCTGGACCTGAGGAGATCTAGACTTGCTTCATTTAAGGCTTTAGCATTGCAGAGAGGGCTTGGCAGTAGGGGGAAATAATGTGGTTCAGGGACTGTGAGACAGCCTAGAAAATGCATGGCAACCTACACTTCATTGTGACCATGATTAAGGCATCATTTTAAAACACATGGGTTATTTCCTTTGAGTTTAACTGACAGGCTTTCGGTGTCAAATTATTTGGAACTCCGGTCAAAGGTGATGTTATGCTGTCTAGAAATATGGCCTTTTGTAATGCTTTGGTTACAGACAATGATAAGTGATTGCTGTACATATGATGTTTTGAAGGATAATCTCAGCTGACTAATACTTTGCACGTGTTTCCCTCCACTCTTTCCATACCCGTAAAAGTTAATTTTCCATATATATGTCTGTAACAAAATACTCTAAAGTAAGGGGATGGCTGAATTTGGCCACCTGAGGTAGTGACAACAGCACTCTAGTTATACTGCACTGAGAGAGAGAGCGGCAAGATACTAATAAATATGCTTGTCATTTAAACCTTTATCTGATGTTTGTGGAATGTGATTTTATAATTGAAGATGCTTCCCAAAACACCTGTAGCCCCAATATAGATGTTGTTAGCCTGTGAATCTTCCAAATTACTTCGTCTCTTTTTCAGGTGAAATTAAGATCTTTGCCATTTATCAAAATAACATATTTTCAGTCTTAATGTGCCTATGTCGGGAATCAAACACCGGTTTTGACCTGACAGGCGAACGCTTTAACCACGAGCGTACCCCCATCATTCCTTGATACTATTAAAGAATATACATTGGTACATTTATTATACATTCAAGATTGAACCCAGTTTTGTCACTATATATCCTTTTCAGTTTTTATCTTAGTGACGTGGATCTGCACACTCATAATTTAAAAAGAGGAATAAAAATAATGATTGTTTCCGATCTTTATCCAATGTAGTTTTCCATTTATCTAGTAATTTTCAGTTTCTATTTTCTAGAAATTTTGTTCTGCAGGTACTTTTAACAGTTTCACCCAATAACAGTAAAGCATACAGATAATACGTTTCGGTACTTTGATAGATTTAATAATAAGTACACATTCTATTCCATGATATTAAGATACCAAAATGATTTACATAATTATATAATGTATAACAAATTAGACAGCAAAAAGGAAAGCAAAAGAAAAGGCATGAGCAACATAATGCTGTCAGGTAGTAGGCTTTCAATAATTATCGAAACTGCTTAGTTATGAGCTAATTGCAATCACTACAATTTCTATAGTCTACCCAAGAGATGGAACAAAATAGGTCTATTATGAAAATTATGAGCTAATTGCAATCACTACAATTTTCTATAGTCTACCCAAGAGATGGAAACAAAATATGTCTACAGTATATCCGTCGGGTAACTGAAATTTGAGAAAACGTCCGTATGGGATAATACCTGTATTCCGAATCAAAAGAGGTCATACTCAAGTATGTGCATGTTCAATACATTTACAACAGTAATTTACACCGGGAATCATTAATACATTGTAATCATCTTTATGGAAAGTATAGATAATGAAATTTGTTCACTTATGATCAGTCGGATACTAGTAACTCATACAAGTGAGCACTAAAATTAGGGACCTACCGGTTCATGTCTGTGTGAACACATCTGTTTGTGTTTTATTGTAATTAGCAGTGTCTCCTTTGTATAAAAAGAAGTGGACCTAAGGTCAGTTACTTAAACTGTTATGTAATTTCCATTACAAAAAGTATAAACGATATTACCTACTGGTCAGAAAGACTTATCAGTACCCCAACACCGACCCACCGCCACCACCCCACCCTAGGCCTATCCCATGCCACACCCTCTCACTCCGCACACATACACACTCCCTAACATACATATCGCTCTGGCGCATAGACCCGATATTTGAACCTTTTAAACAGACACCATGTGTATGTCAAGAAAGACACGCATGTTATTAGTGGTGCTCAGGTCATGGGTATCAATTTTCACCCATGTGTTTCTAATTATCTCAGTACATTATGGCGTGGTCGGACGCGCTAACAAACCCTATGTGACGGTTACATTACAGACCATTGGAAATACATGATTAAGTAGTGCTATTCTTGTAACACTATATTTTACCGATTTCCAACCATTTACGCATGTACTAAATATATGACAAAACAAATCTTGGTCATACGAGATTTCAAAGGTATTGAAATGCACGTCCTACAATCACAGCATTTATATGTTACATATGTTAGGAAACACGTGAAAAACAATGGCCATATTTACGCACCTGTGAAATACATGTAAATGCAGAGTTGAATGTTTGTTCATTTTAACCCCTTTAAACGTGTGTGTAATCTGACGGCCAGATGATACGTAGTTTTCAAACGTTGTTCATATGGCGGCCGGATGAAACGAGTATTTCCTGACGTTAGTAAATTTGGGTAATACAGTCATTTTGTGTGGTGTTGGAAGTATGAAGTTTGGTGTGATGTGATATCATCGACATGTATACTACGTTGACGTTTCAGCTGAGCAGATGCTCATAGACGATATTCTGCATGCCTCTCGACAGCACCATATTTCTATCAACTTATCAACTATGGGGCATGGTGGGCGGGTTGGCTAAGGCGCTAGGCTGGTGATCCAGACAGCTTGCGGTGTCGGGATTGAGCCCACCGTCATCGGGTGTAAAACCTTGAGTCCAGTTTGTGCGCAGACGCTTTCTTGGTGTTGTCACAACCCTAGTGTACATTGTACACAACGCTGTGCACTTAAAAGAACCCACGAATCCGTTGGTATATGACCAGATGGTGGCCACATAAATACGTGCAAACACCTAGTTGCGGTCGAAGATAACGTGCAGTGCCTATATGTCCCTGTCCACCCAGCTGTGAATGGGTACCTCGTGAGGATGAGAAAGCCGCATCAACATGTTAGTAACCTCACATATGTTAATCTATTCTAAATTCTAGTAAACAAATCAAACAGAAGTTATGACCTTTTAAAGTTACCTTTAATATTTTTCCAGTGAAGACACAACGAATACCTAGGTGTAAATTGCCCGTATAAATGAACGTGAGCAGCAGTAAAACAGTGAAAATAACTGAACAATGTTATTTTAACTTTGAAACAATTTTTAAATGACTTTTCACTGAATGGTACGATCGAGGCTTATGAGACATATATTTCAAAACAACGCCTTTGCCATGTGTGCAGACTGACAGATTGCAAGTGCAGGAGCTTTAAACAGTAAATAATAACACAATCATTTACTGTTTCCAACTTTGACTCTTAAAACACAAATAATAGTACTTCCTTTACTAAGACCAGGAACTATTCTTGTTAAAACACAATCATTGTAGAAATACCACTATATTACTTGGCGGCATAAACTCACAGCTCATTAAGAACATTCATCCAAAGTTCTACTCACGGTAATATTTACGTGCTTTGGAGTCTTTATGAAATGAAAAATATACATAAGTAATATAATCAAATCCTAAATATCAACTTTGATCTCTTTTGGTCAAATTGGAATAATATAATATGAATAGTACGCTGATATAACAATGTTAAATATGTGCCATCTAGCTTACACTGCACTGACAATATCTTGAAAAGGGAACTATTCTTTTGTAAACCACAGTCAGATCGCGTTAAATGAACATTAAATCACATCTGATGCAAGAACAAATCAGGAATTAATAATAAAGGCATGTTGTTTGATTGTCCAATATACTCTGATCCATAATCCAAATGTTGCTCTCCAGGACTCTGTCGAATTCGCCTCTGAACTCCATGAAGTTGTCATAATGGTTACCAACTTGAAGCACAGATCCACATGTGTGTAATCCAATCGGCCGTCGTTCAAACGGCTTCATGGATATCATCTCGACTGTGATTCTATCACAGATAAGTAGGTCTGAGCCGGTACAATACCGCAGGAACAAACGAAGTTTTTCTTGGTCGAGTTCCTTTACATATCTCTTCAGATACTTGGCAACATCAGTCTCCAGAGGACCTTTGTTTTCCGGAAAGACCAGGATCCGGGCAACTTCTCTGTTGGTGGGAACCAGGGTATTGCGCCAACTCTGTCAAGCTTGTCAGTTGAAATGTCAATGCCCTGAAGAATTTCCTCCAGCAGCCAGACAAACATTGGTGTTTGCAGTAACTCCTTGTGTGCGGATTTCTAACAGGACAGCAACGATGTTTCTTTATTAACACGTGTTCGGCATTCATGTGTCGAGTGCTTCGATAAGTTCCTCAGAGTCCACACTTTCGAAATTTTCAACTGGACCTCTGGAAGACATCCTTGTCGACAGATGAGATGAAGTCGTTGAAGCTGCTCATCAGATCAACATTGGATACGAATAGATCAGGAAAAGGCAATGACGAATGAAGATCCGTGATAAGAGGACAGGCCAATATCCAAGTGTCTTCCATCCATAGACGAGGACTTCTTCCGACTGCTTTCCACTCTTCTGGACCAAAGTCATGGCGAAGACATGGCACCTTCACGTTTCTCCCAACCGTGCACTGGCTCTAGAAGGTTTCCCAAAACTCGCAAGTGTGTCTTCAATACACCACCTGTATCCTGCGCTTGCTCAACTTCACCATTTGAAAGAACACGCACAATGTTGATTATCTTTCCCAGAACTGTGGGATCTTTAAAATATGTACATATCTCAAGGAACGCCATAGATCCACGATGAATCTTCATTACTACAACGTCAGGCTCCGGGCTGTTCTTGAATCGTTTCCAGGTCTGTCTCAAGCCCAAAATTGAAAATAATTTTTCCTCTGTGATGTCAGGGAGATCATCATCATTTCGAATCCACCACCTGCCGCAATAACAAGCTTCACCTAGTATGTCACAATCACACTGTGATCTGAGGTTGGTGTTGAGTTCTCACTGACACTTGTGACATCACTGTGAGATGTTGACATGATGGCTCCAAAGATCTCTTGTTAGCCATAATGTTGTTCAAATTCAAGAGGATGTTCTGGATCTATCAGACTGTGTCAAAGTTGCCTGCTTCTTTTTTCATGGACCTCGTGGTGACCCTGGTCTGACTTGGGGCTGGTAGAAGGTGATACTGTATGTGTGGATCCACTGTGTGAGGTAGAAAGTGATAATCCCCTGTCTTTAAATAGTTAATAACAATCTGGCAACTGTGATATCCTCTCTGGGACGGGTGTTTCCTTTAAAATCAAGAAGGTCAAACAGGAAGTCTCTCTGAGCCTTTGTGGAATGTCCATTTGGAAAAAGAGATCTTTTCCACCTTTCAGAAGGTCTGCCTGCCAGGTTCCGGCTGACATCTAACTTCCTAGTTCTCCAACGTCGTTTTTACTGTATTTGCTTTTGTTGTGGATCCAAATCCAAATTCTATTCCGCCTGGTTTCTCTCTCTCGTGTTTTTTCTTCTGTTGAGGCAATCTGAGAGCCAGCCGAATCATCCGTGCTCGAGTTCTTCTCCATCATTATCCATTCTTGCTTTATCTTGCATTTCTTCTTCAGCAAATCAAACAGTTTTGACCTTCTTTGTTGTCTTGTGTTTTGGCTGCTGGTTTCATGAACAGAAGTTTCTTAAAGCGACTGATCGCCAAGTGTGGGAATAAACCCTGCCAACCTTCATCATCAATAATAAGCGATGAAGTGTCTGCATCAACCTTGAAAGAGAAAACAACGATACATTATATATTGAGCAAGGCAGAATCTTTGAAAGTGCTGAGAACATATCAGCAATTCTCTCAGAAACGTTCCACCACTATGCTGCTAAAATATACCAAGAGGACAAAGTCATCAATATCCCCCTACAATCAAATCTTTACGGCGTTAGAAGGGAAAAGCAAAGCAAGATTTTAAGATTTATGACGCTTCATCTTGTCAGGATTAACACGACGTGTCGTGTTGACACTCATAAATCGTGCTTTCTTTTGCTTTCCACTTCCTTAAACGCCCTTCAAAGATTTGATCCGATCATCAACATAGAGATGATGCAGCAATATCCTTCAAGGACCATCATCAAGAGCGTAAAGACCAACAGCCATCTAACTTCTTCTCTAGATGGTTAGCCGAAACAACAACCTCGACCTCCAGAGGAACTACCATCGTCTCTACTGCCCCCGTCATCATCAACAACAAGATCCTTCACCCATGCCAGCTCGAGAATACTCCCAGCAACACCAGAGATCCAGCACTCTACGCCTTCACAGAAAGCCTACTACACCCATGCCCCCTGATCGACAGTGCTACCAGAGCCTAACTGGAACACCACCCCTCCAGCCCGTGACCTCCCACCAAAAAGACCCATAACTCTTAGCCGACTACACACCTTGATGAAGGA